>NW_010328498.1:3724-5733 GCF_000700745.2 Antrostomus carolinensis
GGGAAGAGCATGTCCTGTGCCTGACGCCATCTGTGGGTTGGAGGCTTCAGGGACCACCGGGCTGGGGCAGCAGCGGGGCTGGCATGGGGCTGCGTCCCTGCGGAGCTCACACACCATCTCTCCCCACAGCTGGACCCTCAGGCCGTGCAGACGAAGAACTGGCACATGGATGTGATTGAGATGAACGGGGTAAGTGGGGCCATGCAGACCCACAGCCCCTCACGTTGATGGCAGCCCCTTCCCTGGGGCTGTGCTGTGCCTTTGTGAGATGTGGAGGTCACGGGCCAGGGCTGGGGTGCTGTGACTCACCACCTGTCTCCTGCAGATCAAGGTGGAGTTCTCCATGAAGTTCACGAGTAGAGACATGAGCCTGAAGAGGACCCCATCCAAAAAGCAGACTGGCGTCTTCGGGGTCAAAATCAGCGTCGTGACAAAGTATGTGTGGGGCTGGGAGGTTCATCTGCTCTGGTCCCTGTGGGTGTGGGGTTGGAGGACTCGGGGGACCTGCTCTGTCCTTGCACCATATCCCCTTGCTCCCACCAACACTGGAGAGCTCAGCTTTTGCTCTCTGCTGGGGACTTGCCCGTTCCTTTGCCAGCCCCGTCCTTCCTACCCAGCATGCTGGTCCTGCCCCTGACCTGGGCTGTGCAGGGCTGGGCTGGCCGCCGTGGGGTCCCTTTGGAATCTTTGCTGACAGTTCTGTTTTCCGAGCCAGGCGCGAGCGCTCCAAGGTGCCTTACATCGTGCGCCAGTGCATCGAGGAGGTGGAGAAGAGGGGCATCGAAGAGGTCGGGATCTACAGGATCTCTGGTGTCGCCACTGACATCCAGGCGTTGAAAGCTGTCTTTGATGCAAGTGAGTGTCCTGAGGGACAGTCACACTTCACATCGTGGTGCCCTGGGAGGGTTCGCAGGCACTGAGACCTTCCTGGGCTCCTGCCCTGCAAGCCCAGGCTCTGGTTATTGCACTGCACGTGTGAAAAATGTGCCGGTGTGCCCAGGAAGGGGCTGAGGGTGAGGAGGAGGGTGTAGCTGGGACAGCAAAAGCCCAGAGGTCCCAGCCTTGTTTGTGCCATGGTGTCTCTGAGCTGCCTGGCCGGCTCCTGCGAGACATTGACTCAGGGCAGTGTTGCAAATGGATTTGCAAATTGCTCCGTGTCCCGTTGCCCAGCCACGTGGGAACTGCTCGGCTCTTCCCAGCCCCAGCCTGGCTAAATGGGGCCGTGGACCCGGCAGTGCTGTCCCTGCCCCCCCATCCCGCAGCCTGCCCGGATAGCTGGGGTGATGCAGGGGCTTGAGACACAGAGGGGAAGGAGACATCACCTGTGGGTGCTCTCTGAACAGATAACAAGGACATCCTCGTCATGCTGAGTGACATGGACATCAACGCCATCGCTGGCACGCTGAAGCTGTACTTCCGCGAGCTGCCCGAGCCCCTGCTCACTGACAGACTCTACCCGGCCTTCATGGAGGGGATCGGTAAGGGCTCGGGGCTGGGGAGGGGGTCAGTGCCCAAGCGTGGCTCTGTCTGGCTTTGCCTGCTCCAGGATGGGAGACTCCTGAGGGCTCTTCCCAGCTCAGCAGCGGACTCAGCTTGGTCCTGGCTGTCCTTGCCGGCTCCAGGCCAGCTCGGAGCTCATGGTGCTGCTCCCCGGGGTGCAGGCACAGCCTTGCAGGGCAGGGTTGGCTGCTCCTGCACCAGCTGCCGGGAGGTGTCTGGTCCTGCTGCTGCATGAGATGTCACCAGCCCTGTCCTGAGCCCTCTCCCTCCTTGTCTCCAGCCCTCTCAGATCCTGCTGCCAAGGAGAACTGCATGATGCATCTTCTCCGCTCGCTGCCTGACCCCAACCTCATCACCTTCCTCTTCCTGCTGGAGCACTTGAAAAGGTAACAGCTCGGCTCTGCCAGCCCAGCAGTGGCTCCTGGGGGCTGCCCAGCACAGGCAGGAGGTGCAGGATGGGTCTGTGTTGTCATTTTGCTGTGGAGATGGGATGTGAGCAGAGTTAGAAC
>NW_010328498.1:5745-6827 GCF_000700745.2 Antrostomus carolinensis
TTCGGCTTCCCGGGGTGCCTGCGTGGCCATGGGCTGATCCTGAACTGGAGGCAGGTGGTGCTGTGCTGGCGCAGAGTGGGGCTGCGGGCAGCAGCCAGGGCCAGCAATGGTGCTGGGTGTTGGGCAGGTGGCAGAGTGTCCCTTTCCTCTCCCAGCCCCTCTGAGAAGGTGCAGCCCCAGGTGTGTCCCACCTGCCCTGTTTCCCCAGGCTCTGATGCGTTCACTGGGGTCCTGGCCGGGACCCAGCATGCCCCGAGTCCCTTGGGCTGATGGAGTTGGTTGCCCACGGCTCCTCTCTGTGGGATGCTGGAGGGATCCTGGAGCTGTTCTGCCCCACACAGCAGCCCCCAGGGCCACTGGCCACAGTGCCAGTGGGGACTGTGCAGCGCAGGGCTGTTGATGTGGGTCAGCTCTGCAGGGAGCACAGGTCCTCTGGTGAGATGCAGCTCTTGGCTGCCACAGCCGGTGTGCAGCTGGTTGGATGAGCTCTCCATGGGGAGCAGCTGGCCTCGGCACAGGACAGGGAATCAACTGGGAGCTGTGCAGTGTCCCCCTTAGCAGGAAAACTGAGTGCTGTGTCCCTTCCCACCCAGCAGTAGCCCCTGTGAAACAAGGTGCAATAATCCCTGTAACTTGGCTGCAGTGGGTGGCCAAGATCCTGAGACAGTCAGTTCTGTGGACATGTCCCAAAGCTGCAGGTGACGCCCCGTGTTGCTTGTCCCAGGACAAGTGCAGCAATGCATGGTTTGCCAGGCTTTATCTTGGCCCAGATGAAGCCCATCTGAACACGGGGAAGGACAGTTCTGGGGCTTGCTGGGGGCCTGATACCCGTGGTGGGCACGGGGCTGTGGACAGGGCAGCGGAGCAGCACGCAGAGCCTGGCCATGAGTTTGGGACCTGGGCTCATGGCTCATGTTACTTGCATCATGAAACTTTTTTTTTTTTTTTTCCTCTGGTTTGGCTAAAACCAAACAGAAAAAGTGATTGATGCTAGGGGGTGGGGAAGGAAAAATCCATTTCCATCCTGAGAACTGGGCACAGCCAGTTCCCACATCTGCTCCCCTGGCCGGGGCTCAAAGGTG
>NW_010328498.1:6857-8140 GCF_000700745.2 Antrostomus carolinensis
CCACCTCCTAACATGGCAATGTTGCGGCCCTGGTTCCCTCGATGCAGGCTGGCTGGGGTCCCACGGGGTCGGTGGGGTAGGAGCCTTGGGGGAAGCGGGTGCAGGAGGTGCAGAGCGCCCCATACCCTGCCAGGGCTCGGGAAGGGTGGAGGCCCCGCAGCACATGCAAGGGCTTGGTTCTGCCACATCACACCCGGGGCTCCCAGCCAGGCCCCGCGGCTCCGGCAGAGGCCGTGAAGGGGGCAGAGCTCCCTGCCCTGCACCTGGATTTGCTGGGGACTGTGAAGGGCAATGGTGAGCTGGAGGTGCCCCACCAGGGCTGGGAGACCAGCTCTCACCCCCCATATCACCCCATGGTTGCCCCACTCCAGAACAGCATCAGCTCACACTCCCTCTCTCCCTGTACCCCACAGGGTAGCTGAAAAGGAACCCATCAACAAAATGTCTCTCCACAACCTGGCCACGGTCTTTGGCCCGACGCTGCTGAGACCCTCAGAGGTGGAGAGCAAGGGACACCTCACCCTGGCCTCCGACATCTGGTCCCACGATGTGATGGCCCAGGTAAGAGTCGTGCTGGCAGTGTGGGGCCACAGCCCACACCAGCACCCCTGGCGTGGGGAGTGGAGGGGTTTACCTGCCTGTCTGGGTAGATTTGTCACTCTTTGCTGGATGTGGCTGCACAGGGACAAGCTGGGAGGTGGCAGCTCTGCCACTTTCTGGCTCAACACCCTCTATTTGCTTGCTACAGGTCCAGGTCCTTCTCTACTACCTGCAGCATCCTCCCATCTCCTTCACTGAGCTGAAACGCAACACGCTTTACTTCTCCACGGACGTGTAGCCTGCAGGGAGAAGGCACCAGCTGCAAACACTCCCAGTTCCCTGCTGGGGGATATGGACTGGATCACAGACCCCCAGGGAGACCAGCCCGGACCCAGGACGGTGCCGCCTGCAGCTCCTGTACAATCGCGTACCAGTGGCCCGGTCCCACCCCAGGCGCCGTGCCTCTCTGTAAAGTAGTCGTGTCTTATGTCCCTTCTTGTGTTCAAGAATTGTTTTTATGTATATTTGTTCAATGGAAGAGGTAGTGACTGACAAGGGCTGTGGACACAGGCATCCCCCTTGGATAGTTTTCTCCTGGACTCCTTTCTGCCTGCTGACTCCTACCAGGCAGCTCTCGTCTCGCCCAGCTCGAAGCCTGCAGCGTCCCACGAGCGCCTGCTTCGCTGCCCAGCTCCCCTGCCCCACGCCTGCATGTGCAGCACCGGCTCGCTTCAGAGGCTGGG
>NW_010328498.1:8185-8513 GCF_000700745.2 Antrostomus carolinensis
ACGGTGATGACCAGCTCTGCTTTGGCTTGCTGCCTGCGCAAATGTTGGACCCCGTGCCTGGATCCTGCTCCAGCCTGAGCAAACCTGCGACCGTGAGAGCAGAGGAATGGGGGTGCTGCTTCCTCTTTGCCACGTTTCTTCTGGGTGCTTTCAGGCCAGTCCCCTCCTACAGCCCGTATCCTGTGCTTTGCCTGTGTGAGTGTAGCGTGGCGGTTACTTCCCCGCTGAATCTCGCCTCCAAGTAGCATTTTTGGGGTAACCCATCACACCAGGCTGGAGCGAGAGGTGCTGTGCTGGTCTCGAGCCACCACAGGCTTGAGGGGTGGCC
>NW_010328498.1:8826-11872 GCF_000700745.2 Antrostomus carolinensis
GGCAGCTGAATGGTCACCCAGCCTGGAAGCCAGCGCAGAGGGATGGGAAGATGAAATCCTTCATGGCCCTCACTACCCAAGGCAGAAGTGCTTCATTTTCTCTTTCTCACAAATCAGTTGCTGCTGGGTTAGCTGTGCCCGGCCAGCTCAGGTTCGTTCTAGTTAGTGGTTCCAGTTCTGGACCGCTGGCTGATGGCTGGAGTTGTCACGCCATGTCCCAAGGCAGGACGGCCACATGCCTGCGCTCACTGCCAGGCTGTGCACCGGCTCCCCCGAGTGCCTGGCTCCCAGTATGTCCCCCACCCTCCCACACTCACAGGTAGGTGCTAGTACCTGTTGGGACACAAAACCTTTCGCTCTGTGAGCCGAGTCCATGTTCTCATGGGATAAGCCCCCCCCTCTCCGATTGTGTTGGCCCTGTGCTCTCCTGTGCCAAATGGAGACGGATGAGAAGTGACCAAGCGTATCCCTGCTAACAGCGGCGTTGCCTTTACCCTCCTGACTAACAGACTGTTCCAGGTAGAGCCCGGCCGCCTGCCACTGATGCACCAGGTATGTCCTAAGCCCACCTCCCCCAGGGCACCTGCCTGCCCTGCACCAGCAAAGCAACTAAAGGAGGGGAGGTTCTTCAGTCCCCCTCCAAAGGGCTCACACTCCAGACCCTGCTCCTCTTGACTACCAGCTAAACCGAAGGGAAACAGCATTGTGGAAAATAACCAAGCGTCTGTCTTGGCCCTGGACCCAGTAAGGAGGCAGAGTTTTAGATCTGACTGCACAATGGATCCCTGTGTGTGTGTGTGTGTGTGTGTCTGATTTGTTACATGTGTCCAAGTCTCTGTCCACGATACTGTCATTCCAGCTGGAGACTCTGTACAGCCAAATCCCCCCCGCGCGACAGTGGCTGGAGGCCTGGTCCACACAGCCCCAGCACAACAGGCTGTGGCTGTCCCCATGACTGGCTTTTTGCTTGTCCCTACAGGAAGGAAAAGAAAGGGGGTGGACTCTTGCAGCTACAGGTAGAATAGAACTGTTAATTAATATTTGACTTTCAAAAGTTGTTAAGGATATATTTTTGTTTGTGTTCTGTTTCAATTTCTGTAGATTATAAACTTTAAATGGCTGTAAACCATGTGAGGAGAAAAAAAAAAAATGTTAATAAAAATGCAAAGCCCCAACATTTGCACAAAAGGAGCCCTGTGGTGTTGCTGTTTGCACTAACTGATCACCTTGGCATCACAACTTCTCTTTCTGCCGTGGAAATTTTGCTAGCTGCACTTCAAGCCAGTGGTTTAAGCACAAAAGCATTGTGCCAGACAATCTTATTTTAAGAGACATCTTATGGTTTGGGCTGCATCCTTGCATTTCAGTACATTCTGGAGGGGAGAAAAAAAAACCTGGACTGTCTGGAGCCAGCCTGTTTAATCAGCCCAGAATTACTCAAGCTTAAAATTCAGCTGACTTGCACAGCTTCTGCCCTGAGGGTACTGAACAGGCACAGCAAGGGACATCAGGCGATCTGGAAACCTCATCTGATATAGATCACATGGTGCTGTCTCCCCACTTCTTTCCATGTGGGAATGGGAGACAATATGCCTCCAAACTGACCACTGACCACCGGATCAGCCAAACCACCCTGCTGGTGTTGCTCTTCCAGGTAAGCAAGTGCTGGCACCATTCTGGGACATCACACTGTGGATGCAAAGGAGGGGAAGTGGGTGGGAGGACCCCTATTAGGTGTGTGTCATGAATCTGGATCCTGCTGCCTCACAAAGATAAGGATGGGTGTTTGCCCTTGTGGAGTGGCTCAGTGAAGGTTAAAATCAGCCTAAACTATTCAGAGTATAAAGTTACCCCCTGAGGTCTGAGAACAGCTTGGTTAGAAGAGCAAGAGGGCTAATACGAATGCAAATCAAAAAGGGAGCAGCTCCTTGAGCTAATGAACAGATGTTTTGACTTCAGTACCAATGTTCTGCAGGAATAACACTTCACTTTCCCCAGGGTAACACTGGGGCACTCAGAGGTGGAACAGGGACACAATGGGAATCGGACTGTGTGGAAAGTAAATGCTCAGTTACCTGTCTAACAGTGGTTTATTGTCACAACTCTGCTTTCTAGTCTCACTATCAAACTGCTGGAACTAATGGTGTGAGCCTGTGGCAGTTAAAGCAGTAGCAAGATTATTTGTACTCCCACAGTGAGGTTAAATCAGGCTAGCTGAGTGGCTACAGAGAATTATACTTCTCCAACAACCTCTTCTTTTTTTTCCCCTTAAACTGTTTTGTTCATCTGCCAGTAACCACATGGTTCTAAGGCTAAGGATTCCTTTTTGCTTTTCCCTTTAAGACATGGTAGAGAAATCTGGCTCTCATCTCTGTACTTGAAATAAGACAAGTTGTACAGATGGTGGTTTGTCTTCAGATGGTAATTTAAGAAAAGCCTGGAACAAACTCGTTTCTCCTCAGGATCTTACCTCTCCCCAGCAAAGCAGCAAGCTGCAAGCTGGTAACTGTTAAACATTTGCAGCACATTCAAATACACGGTAACCTAAATCACTGTGTTCCTTTTTGAAGATTGTCCTCCTGCCTCTTTTGATGCTAGCAACAGACTTAATCAAAATCAGACCCAAAGGATCCAAAAAGCTCAGAGTCCAGGCTTGTTTCCTGGAAACTGACAGTCAGCTGATCCATCCTGGAGATACTGCCCCTGGCTCCATCCTCACATACTCCTGCAAGTCTGCCTGAAGCAGCACGCCAGGGCTCAGAGCCAGATTATTGTTAGTCATTCAGGAAAAGCAGCCAACCCCATCCAGCTTGCACTGATCAGGACTCCAAAGGCAGTGGAAAGGTAAGCCTGATGGTTCTTCTGCCATGATGCAGGCTCTTAGCAGCAGCAGCAGCACTGGAACAAAAGGGAAACTTGCTCCCAAGGGGTCTGTCCCACTGTTACCGTAGATAGTAATCAATTGCAGCGGAGAAAGCGGCGAACCCACCGCAGCCGATAACCCCTGCCTTCAAACCAGCTGGAATGCAAAAACAGGGGGAAAGAG
>NW_010328498.1:11882-14692 GCF_000700745.2 Antrostomus carolinensis
ATGTTACTTTCCAGTAAGTAGCTTATGCTGGGCTGGCTTGAAGAGCTTTTACACCTGCAGGAACTTGGCAGTCCTCTACCAGGGAACACTGGTACTGCCTCAGCCCAAGGTGAGGGGGGAGCCTGGCACAGTGGCACTCAAACTACCGGGCTGGACTGGTACGGTGCGCTGGCTGGGCGCTGGGGAGTCTTCCCCCATCAGTGTGCTCTGATCTGAGCCCTGCAAGTGGCTTTGCTGTTGGACTAGGGAGGGATAGGAAGAGCAGCTACTGCTTTGAAAGCTTTAACAGGATTAGGTCCAGGACAGATACAACTTAACAAGCTCAATTAGAAGCACTTTCAAGAGCACTTTCTTTTATGTTCTGTGGATAGTTTGGGGTTTTTTTAAGGAGAGGTGAGAGAAGTTTAATATTTCTGATGAACAGAGCAGCTCTCTTCCTATGTGTTTTTTTTTTTTCCTACAGATATTGGTAGCACTCAGGGCTTCTCAAAGTCCCCACTAGTGCCTGCTGGATTCAAATCCCAGTGCTCCTGCACTTTTATAGCTAAATAGAATTATCTACTTGATTTTATACAGGAGAAAAGAGGGAAGTTAGTTAATTTGCACTATGTGTTAATTTACACATAGTGCAAATTAACAGTCACTGCCAGCGAAATAGTATATATAAGCAGAGCTCTGCTAACATAGAATTATCTACTTGATTTTTTCAGGAGAAAGGAGGGAAGCATTTTACACATAGTGCAAATTAACAATCACTGCCAGCAAAATAGTATATATAAGCAGAGCTCTGCTAACAGAAGAGCTGTAGCTTCAGAGAGCTGCTCAGTATGTATTTTTGGCTCCCTCCCCACAACACCACAGAAGACCATGGACAGGTAACACCACTTCCTGATTTTTCTTTTAAGTAACGTCTGTTGGTTTTCCTCTGATCTCCCTGTCCTGTGTGACCAAGCCTTCCCTACCCACACGTATCTTTCAAGCAGACAGGAAAGTGATCAAGATGGCAGTTCTGCCAGTTTGGATTACACATTCATATTGACATCACCATAACCCCGTGTAAGAGAGATTTGGAGTGTGTGTTCCATTAAAACCACCACATGCCAACTAACCAATTCACTGTCTTATCACAGAAACAGTTCACAGCAGGCACTACCAACCTCGGAAGCCGATTGCTCCTCCTGTGATGCAGCCACTGATGACACTATTCTTCCAGTCTGACTTTCCACGATACTGGGGAATTAAAAATGAGAGTGAACAAGTAAATACAGAATAAATGCTCACTGTCTACACTAACGATTTCAAGAGAGATTAAATGACTTTCCAGCCCCTTCTCAGCTCATGATGTTTTTCCCTCTATTCTCAGCAGATGGCCCTCTGCACATTAGACTTGCAGGGCCAGGAGAAGAGGAAGGAACGGGTCACTGGGAGAGGGAAGACAAATCCATGTGGTGCAATGCAGTGCTAAAGTAAAGATTCTCAGGTGAGCTCGTACAGCCCCCAGAACACAGCACTTTGCACTGGCACCAGCTCAGAGATCTCCAAGGCACTAGAACAACATGAGTGCAATGCTGAGCCTGGCCATGCAGCCTGGTCCTCAGCACAGGTGACAGCCACAGCACTCTGCTGACAGAGATGTACTATTTCCATAGCCAGAGCACACTAGTTTTTCACCAGCGCAGAGATCTCTTTGTTCTGCTCCATTGTGCAAGCAGATAGGCTTTTCTTCTAGATGAGTTAAGAAATAATTGTGTCTTTCAATTAAAAGGCAGTACTGAAATTCATAACAGGCTGATTTTGCTATTTAAGAAAACAGATGATAGATTTACCACCGAGCTGCACAAGGTCATTTCTTGCTGTAGGGGCAAGGAGAAAATAGGCTTGTTACTTAAGAACTTTCATAGAGGATCCCTTTCTGCATATGGAACTTTTAGAGGCTCAAATTACCATGTTGCAACTTGCATTTTGATGTTTTAAAGTAACAACAAGTACTTGTAGCTAGGGTTTCAAAAAGTAATACCTATACTTGCCAATACATTCAGGACTTGAACTGAAAAGGACTTTGCTACTGCACGCTCTTCTGCTCATTCTGTCAGAGAACAGCAGTTCTGGAGACAGGTCTCAAAGCTGAAAAGCTTTGATGGCCAAAACCAGAACAAATTAGCCTACTCCCTTGCCCTGTTACAAAGAGGGTTTACATACTTATTTGGATCTACTGAAGGAGATTATTAAGTGTACAAGAAAAGATTTCTTAATGCTTAAGGAGTTATTACTCACAGATTCTACCACACATTCGGTGCAGGAGAACATGGCACCCACAATGGCAAAGTTCTTTGCGTAGGATATGCCTCGCTGCCCCATATCTTTGAGGACCTCTTTTGCAGTTGGTGTGCGATACGGATCCTTGGGATCAAACCCAACGTTGGTGTCGATGCCGGCTGTGAAGACACCAAACGCACCTCCCAGAACAAATCCTGTAAAAGAGAAATGGTATAAAATGAACCTTGGCTGGATTCGAGCAGGACATTCCCCACAGGCACTGGGGCACTCCTGCTCCCACTGTCTGTCAACACTGCAGGGTGAAAGGGGCAGTGCAAGAGCACACATGGCCCGTCCCTTGATACTACAGGTGCTGAGGAGAGGCTGTGAGCACCTCTTCCTTTGCAGGGGAGGCAGACAGACAGAGATCCCTCCCTGGGACCTGTGACAGGCGCTGGAGGAGGCTTAGAGGGAGGGAAATTAAACACGAGGGTCCCCATCCTGCAGCCTCTTCTCCATCCTCCCCTTTCCCGACGCCACGGGGACACCCCCCC
>NW_010328499.1:0-16939 GCF_000700745.2 Antrostomus carolinensis
TCCTTCCTTCTGGCAACGAAGCTCTCTCTCTATGTCTGTTTTGTTTAGGCTGATGGTTGTCTTTTGTTTGTCAACAGCCTCTCCTCCAGGTTCTCTCAACTTTCTTCTTTTCAGGAGAGTCCTTCCCTCACAAATATGGATTTGCAGAGGGCTTTTTCTAGTGCTCATTGGTGCAGCCTGGGCTGGGGGGTCCTGAGCTTTCCGCTCTCATAAGGTCGCCCTTGCCCCACTACCAAAAAAAAATGGTTTTTCCCCCCCCCACAGAAACCCAACACAATTTACCAGTGAGAAACCAGATGGAAAACAGACAGAAAGTGAGTTAACAAGATCCCAAAGACCCTGCTCTGACAGGAGGCTCTGCTGCTGATCTAATGGCACTACCACTTCCTATTAATTTTAGCACTCCTCACTGAGCAGGTCTGACACCCCAGAAACTGCACCCTACAGGTACAGCCACATCACGTGTGAGGAAAGGAAGGCAGATGATCTTCAGTTCATGCAGAGATGTCAGATACTCAAAATCATGTCTGGCTCTTGGCTGTAGGACCGGATCCAAAAAAACACTTGCATTTTTAAAAAGATGTAGGACTTTTCTCCCACACTGTAGCCCAACACCTGCCTGGTCAGTTGGAACTTGACAGTATCCCCTCGACCGAGCTGCCATTTGTGTGGATGCTAGCAGGTCTATCTGCAGACTATTTCTCAGTCCAACTGACCTGAATATCAACAGCTACTTCTATTCTAGGAAAAATTCTCAGTTTCTGGGACATGGATGGATTTGAGTCCATGTCCAGGAATACAGTGTGGTAAAAAGAGCTGGAGACACTGAATGTTTCCTTGGAATGGCATTTTGACCCCTCTGTTCCTTATACCACCATTTAGAAAATAGACATGTTAATAACACTTCTTACTCACCATGTTTTTACTTTCCAGAAAGCAGCAGGGACTGTCTCTAAGCCTGTGTTCTGACTACACGCAGCACAACCATGCCTTGACACCATTTTGGACTTGTGTGTGCTACTTGAATAAAAAAAGCATAGTAATATTACACAATGACAGTGACTATAGTATCTGTATGCATGATGAGCAGTGATTCAAAACCTAGGTCCAACTTTGAAACTCATCGCTGTGCCTTGCGCAATTTCCAACCAAAAGCACTTTTATGACATTGGTAAGAAGGAGGGGAGGATGCTTGCCAAGGTCAGATGGCAAAGCGGGATAAACCTTGCTGAAAGGCCCGGCAGACTCCCTGCTGCTCCCTTTCAGCTACAATCAAGGAAAATCTGCTGAGCTAGGTAAATTGCTAGTGACAAGGACATTTGTTCTTCCCTAAGAACTGATTCATACATGTGACAAAGCACCAGGAAGCAGACAGTGACATTCTTCTGCCACAAGGGAGTCAGTACAACATGCATCCGGCCTGCTTTCCACTTTTTTGGAGATTAAGTACATATAGTAATCATAGCCAATGTGTACTTGATCTTCTGCCAGGAACCTCTAGAAATTAAAAGAATTAGAGCTCCAGTGAGCTACAAACACCAGCTTCAGCCAATACTTTGTGAGACTGTTGGTCTGCTGCAGTTTATATCCAAACCAAATCCTGCCAGTAACCTGGACAGAAGTTTAGCATGTCATGTAAGTGGTTTGCATGACATCTGCACAAAGCCAAGAATGGATTTCTCATCTATTTGGAGGGAAAGCTCATTAAATGTTACATTTCCTATCATCAGTATTGCCTTTTACAGGTGATTTTCGGTGACAGACTTGGGCTCCCTGTTGTGCCGATGATTAGCATGTGAGTAACAAGCCCTTTAAGAGATGCGGGCACTCGTGTGAAGCCATAGCTGCAAATGTGAGCAAGAGCTAGCAACCTGATAGAGAGCAGACACAGAGATCTCCTACAGTTCCTTATGTTATTTTTTCCTGTAATCAAAATAAAGACTCATCGTAGTTAATAAGCTTTGAGTCAAACTTCCCTTTAGCCTTGATGAAAGAATAGTGCCATTAATTAACTATGCATGTAACTGCCAGCGAAACTCTGAAAATTACAGCTGAAATAAGGAGCAACCCTATCTGAGTGCAGCTGTATTTTGCTGTCCTGTAATGTAAATGTATTTTTTACAAATATATTCATGTATAATGCAAGTTTTACTTGTAAGGACTTACTTCTGATGTAATCAAACTTACATTCAAAGCAGATTCAAAAAGCTCTCAGTACACAAGCTGAGAAAATATGAGCAAGATTAAAGCAGAAAGCATATACATAATCTAAAATGATTTGAGGAAATGAAATGAGCTGTGCTATGAAAACTAGAACTAAGCAAGCTTCGTCTTCTAAGGATTTGTATGCGTTGCTCCATAACCTTTGCCTCAGCAGTTTCCTTGAAATAAACCCAGCTCCCTACAACCCACTTCTCTTCTGCCTTGTCTTCCATTCCATGAAGGGCAGCAGGTGTTGTAATCCAGACAGACACTCCCAAAAGCAATATATAACAGTGAACCTCTGCTCAACTTTCTGTTCATGGGGTACTCATTTGATTCTCCCAGTTTCACGCAGGCACTGAGTTTCAAAAATCTTGTAGGACTACTCTTGCTCACTTTTCAGATGTCTCCTCCTGTACTGCTCTTGCTTGAAATCTCCAAATAGTTACCGGGATCGAGAGAGGGAAAAATGCCAGCAGAAACAGACAGGCAGGCATACGGTCAATGAGACTGGAAATTTCTTCCATTAGAAAATCTGGCTAAAACCAAGCAAAAGTTATTTATGAACCAGCACAGTGGCAGCACTGCCTGAGGTAAGAGAGATGTTCTTGAACCACATGGAGAACGAGATCAGTATTGCTGCTTAGCCCATTATTTTATCAGTCCCCGTATGCTGACCCCTCTTGTTTTCCTTCCCCTGACCTGCTGCCTGGAAAATTGGGATGTTGATTATAGGATCATTCAAGAACTTTGAATGGGATATGTAGCTTTTGAGGTTAGTGAGAAAGGAAACAGGGCTATTTCTGTGTTTTTAACAGCTACAATAGTACAATAATTTGCTGTTAATAATAGACTTTCATTTATAGCCTTAGTTACCTTACCAGAGTAGTTCTGATGTGTATTTGCACGTCTTATGTGCTACTTTCAGCTGTTGCAGTCTTAAGTTAAAGATGGGCCAGAAGTATTACATTCCTGAGAAATAGACCCTGTGATATTTTGCAGCCGGGTATCTGTGTTGCCTGGCATGCTCCATAGTGAAGTGACACGCATATAACAAGCTGGTTGTCTGGCTGCTACATACCACAGATTAGTTGTCATGCCTTGGTCAAAACAACAAAGTGTGAAATAATTTTCCTTTTACTGACAAATACAGCACATCATAATAAAATACAGGATCCTCTCCACCCTTACAGAACAACTTCCATTATACAGTTTTTCTTGGGAAACTGTCTGAACAATCAGATAAAACAAAGAATATCTGCAGTATCTTGTGCCCATAATTTGTCTTGAGTTACATGATTTAAGAATATCACTTGTGTCTCTTCTGTCATAAAACAAAAACGATCACAGATGAATGCAAACCATTAATTTTTATGGACTCCATGTTTAAGAGACTTTCATCAGTGTCACCACATGCTATAATTTGCATCTGGATACATTTCAGCTGAAATAGGGCTAAAATCACAAGTAACTAGGCAACTCTCCCTCATGTTCTGGGGGTTTGTGCTATTCCAGTACACATATAAAAAGTGTTGGGCTTGTGAATAATGCTAGTAGGAGTACAACTGCACCAGAAAGACAGCTAACACCTTTTCAGATTTCTTGAATGTGGCATTTCCTAATCCACCCTCAGAAACATTCGATACTCTTGTCACCTTTTGCCCAGATTTTTATAAATGTTAATTGCGTGCATAACTGATCTGCAGGAGAATTCTCAAAGGTCATTTAAAGGACAAGCTTTGCTGGAAACAAAAAATGTACAGTACTAAAGAGGCTGTTCACATCAGCTGTAAAAAAAAAGAAATCACAAAACTTCCTTCTCATCTCATAGAAACACAGGCATTTTGTCTCTCTTCATACATCATACATGAATTGTAAGATCAGAACAAAACCCTGCCTGAGATGAAACTGCAACAAGGAAAAAGTTAAACAAATTTTTCACAAGTACACAGAAAAATGAAGAAACCAGAGGACAATTTACAGCTCACTGAATCAGTTCCATGTGTAATTTGTGAGCCATTTTTTATACTAAGTCTGGCATAACACACTTAAAAAAAATTATTGGTCATTATTGTGCCACAGTTTTCATGTGTATTCTCCTGTACATTTATTGTGCAAATGTACCATAAATCCTTTTGCTATGCCATTTGAAGAATGCGATAGGATAATGGTAGGCTTGCTTTGGTCATCTTACAGTAATTGTTACTTCTTATCTACTGAGTAATTTTCCAGGTTATTAAAAGGTGACAGTCAACAAGGAGTGCCTTGTAAAAACCTGCCTGGTCTGTTACTGGTTGAAAGTCCTTTCAAATACCTGTCACAGTGGTAACTGCAGTGTTGCAGCAGCTATGATTGTCTGAGGACATAGATGGAGAGGCCTGTGGGAAGCGAGAGAATTTCTTTTAACAGGCCAACTAGTACAGCTGGAAAAAGTAAACAAAGCTTTTAAGGCCCATATCCTTCTCTTCAGGACAGAAACATTAAATGTAGAACTAAAATCTAAATACAGGTTAAATAAAAGGAAGAAGACACCTAGTGTGTAGCAAAGGTTAAGATTCTTACTGACCGTACCCTCACACTTGGTGATTCCATAAAACTAGGAATATCTTCCTGACTGGTTCCTGCTAGGTCTTTCATCCAATTCTCCTCCCTAGGACTAGCTCTTTGAGCTCATCAGACACTCACTGTCTAGTCTAAAGCTGAATTCATACCTGAGCATGCCGCTGGCTGTACCTCCCCATCTTCCAGCAAGAGAGCATCTTCTTATTAATACTGGATTTCCACTTAGTTTTATGCATCTTTTTATTGAGCTTTATTGCTAATGTGCGAGGAACTTTTGTTACATAGAGAACAGTGAGTATGCACCACAAGGGACCACTCAAAAATCACAAGTGATACTTAAGTGGGAAATGTGCATTTTAAGGTTACTTCGTGCATGGAGATTTTGGCAGTTGATTTGAAAAGAGAACAGCAATAGAACTATGTATGAAGCACTCAGTGTGAAGAAAGGCTGATGGTACAAATTTTAGGTATTTTGAAAGAAGAAACAGATTTCTCTGTAGTTCCCTTTTATTCTGCACCTCCATGGGCTTAGCTGCCTGGTATTTCACATATATGTCAACAGTCTGCTGCTTGTTTCAATAGTCTGTTTAGTTTTGCAACCCATAGACTCATACAATACCAAAGGCTCTTTGGAAACTGGTGAGGAACCGTGAGCTAGGGAATACTAGGAGCTTATCCACGTGCCAGGGAGAGGGATGTCACAGGGCAGAGCTGTGGCAGTCATTACACCTTACAGAACTGGCTTTTGCAAGAGGGACAATGAATGTAGAACTAACTGTTTTCAGAACAAATCACAAAACTTGTATTCAGGTTGCCTTTTCACATGCTCAAATCTAAACACAACTACTCCCTCATGCAAAGAGAGACAACAAAGATCACAACTAGAAATGCACTCACAGCCTCTCTGCCACCTGACCAAATTATTATTCAAAAAGTTGGGAAGGTGACCAGGAGAGAGATACATTAAGGTGGTGGGATGAGATGCAGCCCCTGACTAGCACATGACAGACAGAGTAGATGTAAGACAAGCTTATGAAGAAATCCCATGTGCACGCTGCATAAGGGACTACCCAGGGCCCACATCTCCATGCTCCATGATGAAGAAGTAAGTTCAGTCACTTTTTAGGTGGTCCTGGCATACTCAATCCCCTCAGTTTTCTATGTCAGTTCACATGCTATTCAGGGCCTCCACAGTGGGTTCAATTCTCTTGGATCCACTGGTTCTTGTTTTTTTGGGGGGGGGTTTTGATGTTTGTTTGGGCTTTTTTTTTTTTTTTGGTTTTTGCCCCAGAAATACACAAAGAATAAGAGAATGCAGAAAACCTTCAAAACTTGCCCAAGGCTTCAGAGTAATTTTACTCAATTATGAGAGCTGCCTGGCCCAAGGGCAGGAGTGTTTGCTCAAGCACATCAGATTCACCACCCCATAGAAATGAAAGTGGCCAGAGGTGGAGTACACTTCAGCAAAATAAAATCCCAGTGAAAGGATATCTTTATCCCCAGCACACATCCACCAGCTCCTTTGTTTCTGTTTCTGATGATGATGTGGCAATTAAAACCATATAAAAAACAAGCATGACTGCCTCTTCAAATTCTCATGTTGTGATGACATAAAATTCTTCCTGGATTGTAAGATGAAACTGTAGAAGAGAAAAAGAGGTATGAGTTCCAGATAATGTGCAAAGTAGCCTACAAAATATATAGCTCTAAAATGAAAGCTTTGGATTAAAAGAGAGAATTGTTAAAGAACTGATGACAATTGTTTAAAAAAAATAAATAAATCTGACCTTTTAAAAATGATGCTCAAGTCTGTCTCACAGAATCATAAAATGGTAGGGGTTTGAAGGGACCTCTAGAGATCATCTAGTCCAACCCCCCTGCCAAAGCAGGTTCACCCAGAGCAAGTTGCCCAAGACTGCATCCAGGCGGGTTTTGAATATCTCCAGAGAAGGAGACTCCACAACAACAGGGCAGCTTGTTACAGTGCTCTGTCACCCTCACAGTAAGTAAGATTTTCCTGATGTTTATGCAGAATCACTTGTGTTCCAGCTTGTGCCTGTTGCCCCTTGTCCTATTGCTGGCCACCACTGAAAAGAGTCTGGCACCATCCTCTCGACATCCACCCTTTAGATATTTATAAACATCAACAAGATCCCCTCTCAGTCTTCTCTTCTCGAGGCTAATCAGACCCAGCTCTCTCAGTCTTTCCTCATAAGAAAGATGCTCCAGCCCCTTAATCATCTTTGTGGCCCCCCACCGGACACTCTCAAGCAGTTCCCTGTCTCTCTTGAACTGGGTGCCCCAGAACTGGACACAATACTCCAGATGTGGCCTCACCAGGGCAGAGTAGAGGGGGAGAAGAACCTCCCTCGACCTGCTGGTCACGCTGCCCTTACTGAACCCCAGGATGCTATTGGCTTTCTTGTCCACAAGGGCACATTGTTGGCTCATGGTCACCAGTACTGGCCACCAGTACTCCCAGGTCTTTCTCTGCAGGGCTGATTTCCAGCAGGTCAACCCCCAACCTGTACTGGTGCCTGGGGTTATTCCTCCCCAGTGCAGGACCCTACACTTGCCCCTATTGAACTTCTTCAGGTTCCTCTCCACCCAGCTCTCCAGCCTGTCCAGATCTCAGTGAATGGCAACACAGCCTTCTGGTGTGTCAGCCATTCCTCCCAGTTTGGTGTCATCAGCAAACTGGCTGAGGGTACACTCAGTCCCTTCATCCAAGTCAGTGATGAATATATTGAATAGGACTGGACCAAGTACCAACTCTTGAGGAACACCACTAACCACAGGCCTCCAGCTAGACTCTCCAGCCTGTAAATCTAGTAGGTGCACTATAAGATCACAGCAAAAACTTTTGAACAGTACTCATGATAGTCAAAATCTCCTTGAAATGGCAGCCATACCTGGCCAGCAAGTCATGTAAGTATTTATGGCCTTCTTCCATTTCATGGGATTTGAGGAATCTGTGGCAGTGCTTTGAGGACAGCTTCTGAGGGACTTTGGTTTTCAGCAAGTGCAGAGGTGTAACTTTTTCCTCAGTGTGAGAGGTACTTGCAGTGTGATTAGAAAGAGGATCTCCACAGTACATGGTTTTCAGTTCACTACGAACATCAGAGAGAAAGAAGGTGCTACCCTGTATTAAGCAGTAAGGGCTGGAAAGTGCAGCATTCGAGGAACATAATTTGACAATGTGAAATTTCACAATAGGCACAGATCTAATTTAAAAGTGACCATCCACTGGAATGAAACTAAACCAATTTGACATTTACTAGCTGCACACTAAAATTGACTGTTACTGGGACAGTTCACTTTAACAAATTTAACAATGGCCACAAGTTGTGCCAAGGGAGGTTCAGACTTGACATCAGGAAAAATTTCTTCACTGAAAGGGTTCTCAGGCACGGGAATGGGCTGCCCAGGGAAGTGGTTGAGTCACCATCCCTGGAGGTATTTAAAACAGGGGTAGATGAGGTCCTCAGAGATACGGTTTAGTAGTGGACAGGTACAGTTGGACTCAATGATCTCAAAGGTCTTTTCCAACCAAACGATTCTATGATCAACAGAATCCTATATCTAAGAGCACTAGTGTAGAGACAGTAATGTGCCTTTGTTGTATTTTTAAACCTGTAACTTAAAGTAGCAGAAGAACCACGTGTTTTGAATGAATGTTAAGGTAGAGAAAAGTGGATTACTTCTTTTTAAGGAAAAACTATTTTATCATTAAATGTGATGTGTAATTGAATTACATTGTTTTTTCCTCTTAAAAATAAGTGTAATTAAAAATAAGTGTGAAATTATGACAACCTACGTTAAAGCTTAAATATATTGTGATTTAAGAATATACTTAACATTAAGATTCAGGCAATGTATAATTATTACCAATATTTCAAAGAGAGTAAAAAAGCCCCAAGCAACCAAACAAACTAAGACAAACCACTGGAGTTTGTTTGCTGAAGTGATAATCTGACTTTGGACAGACTCAGGATCACAGAATCGCAGAATGATGGGGATTGGAGGGGACCTCTGGAAATCATCTAGTCCAGTCTCCAAAGAAGGAGAGACCACAACCTCTCTGGGTAGCCTGTTCCAGTGCTCTGTCAACCTCAAAGTAAAGTTATTCCTCATCTTCAGCCTCCTCAGAAAGTGCAGAAAGATTGTTTTCTTCATTTTATCTGTTTAGCATTGGTCATGTCAATGAGGTATTCTCTCAAAGCTGAGAAACTGCGAGTTAAAAAGAAACTATGTTTTCCCCAAAACAAGGTGTGGGAGCTAGGAATGTATTAATTCTACCATCTGAAAGAACACAGGCCCTATGCCAGCAAATGTCCAGATCAACAAAGTGTTTATGACTTCTAGAAAGAATTTAGAAACCTGAAGAGGAGTTAGAAGCTCAAGTATATAACTAATTCAGTTCTATAATGTCTCCTTTATTTACATATTGTTCTGCTTTAAATACAGAAACAAAATGACATTCAAAATGAAAGCTCAATGTGCAAAGAAGTGTTGAATGTTTCAGATGACAGTGCACAACAAAGTCCGTCCAGAGCGTCTTCAGAGACATCCTGGGAAAATGGAAGCGCCACAGTTCTAAAATCCTGGACAGCACATTAACATGTTTGCTCCTAATACAGAACTGTTTCTAAAAAGAACAGGGTTAAATATACTAAGGTAGCATGTAGAAGGGCAGGCATTCTAGAGAAAATGCAAAGAGGGGGTGAAGGGCCAGTGCCCCTACCCCTCAGGTATAACCATTTGAGACAATGTCACGCAGCAAGGTTTCATGGCTGTGTAGAGACCTGCCTAAATGCTTGGTTAATATTAAAGAGACAACCTTCCTTCTTAGTAATACAGCTGAGAGAGAATGAGTTTCTCTTTGCCTTCTCCCTAACCTCATCCCATTTTACTCTGCAGTAAAAAGCTGTGTGACAGTGTATTGTAATTTTGAAGCAGTACAGTCTGCCACAAGTGGGTCAGTAAGGACCCACAAGACATGTTATGATTCAAAACCTTTCGAGACATTCAAGGAACAAGTCAGCAGTAATCAAGGCTGCCCCCCAATAATTTCTCTTAGCCGTGGACTTCACCCTTTCATCTCTTAGGCGATGTAGGTTTGATTTGCCTTATGTACTTCACAACAGAGATTTAGTTGCATATTCCATCACCCAGGCCATAACTCTAAGTATATTAAACCCATTGCCCTTAATTAGTTAATTAATTCATTACCTCACCATCAGAAGAGGAAAGCGATGCAGAATGGAATGAAGCTAACTGGTGCGCATTTGGCAGTATTTACAATTTTGCATCTCTAAACATTCAGCTAACATGATGATGAATGCAGGAAAGTGGTTTATGAATAGTCCATATTTTACAAATTCCAAAATTACATATAGTGTAACACTGCTTCTAGGATAGAAATAACCATTACCAAAATGTATGAACAATTCCCAAAGTCAACATGCCATAGAAAAGCAAAGGTGAGAGCAAATACAAGTACAGCTTGCATCAGGAAAGTTTCAGTCTCATTTTATTTGCTTTATTAGAATTAACAGATCTAATCAAAGATTTTAAAAGAGTGAAACAGATCACAAATATGCGGTTTCTGTTCCTTATTAAGCTGAGTATGTTTTCATGGCTACATTCAGATGACAAGCAGCTTTGATTTTCACCTGATAAGCAAATGGCCATCTCTTGGAAAGAACACATTTTGAAAGATGAATAGCTCATGCATATCTACTTCAAATTGATTCAGTGTGGTTTCTTCAAAGCAGATTTAAAGCTGATTAAATGTTAAGGTGACCTAGTTGTATAAGCCAGAAGTAATTAATTTTTATCAGCAAAGTCTCAGCAAAGAGATGTTAAATGAAATACTTTGAGTCTCTTAGTCTATTTTGAAAAAATGAACGGAGTCATCTGGATAGAAGCAGAGAATTTTCAACACTGTTGAAATAGATTTGACTGATTTAACATCTCTGTGTTTTGAATGTGGGTGGAGCTATTCTCAATCTGTATCTAACTTCGATGCATTAAGATGATCTTTCATTCATACTCGTCAAGAAAAATAAAGTAGCTGTCAATCAGAAATCCTCAGGAGAAAGGGATGAAAACCAGGATCAAAAACGGGGAGAAAGCTGATCAAAACCAGACTTATTTCCCTTAAAACTAAACAAGGAACAATGGAAACCCACTCAGAATGGCTCTGAAAGGATGAGGCTTACAACAAAAATCCAAATTTTGTTCCAAATAAACAGCACTTTATGCCATGTGAACTTTAAATTATATTAAGCAGTGACTTAATACAAATAAAACTGATCTGTGGAGAGTTATGTAAACATCATACTACAATTAGCCATCACCATTTTCCATTGTAAATGTTTGTAGGAATATCCATTCTTACCACATTGGCTGAAGGCCAGCTGCCAAAAGTTACACAAATGTATTCAAGACAAGGAAGTCCTAAACTATTACTTCTCAGAAGCGCCCATTCCTACTGTACTTGGTGACACCAAGATTTTAGCTCTGTAGCAATGAGACCATATACATAACATTCACTAGCAGCCTTCATTTTCCTTAGAAAAACCTGTTTCCTACATCTTTTCTAGCAGTAGCATAGGGTTAGCAGATTAGTGCAGTTTGGACTTTGCAAACTTTCTGTAATCTGAATTTCTGTTACAGGCACATGGGAATACACTAGTTATTGCTTGGAAAAAAAAGAACATCTTCTTTCTGGACCTTTTTTCTCACATATCCTCCATCCCTTCTCTGTTTTGTCAAGTTGTAGAAAGACATTTTACATGCTTTTCTTTTGTTCACTTTGCCTAAGCAGACACAGACCGCTGTGTCCTATGGTCCTCAGACCAGCCTGCTTCTTCAAGGATGTCCAGGCTTTACCAGCTCAGCAGTTTGGTCCATATTTAAGTCCAGGAAATTATTTCCTGCAGCAATGTTGGATTTGAAACAGACTTAAACAGCACATACTTGCCCATCACAGACAGCCTATCCTTAGTGTTAGCAACCAGTGCTGCCAATTCCCTCCCAAA
Source organism: Antrostomus carolinensis (assembly GCF_000700745.2). Lineage (NCBI taxonomy): Eukaryota > Metazoa > Chordata > Aves > Caprimulgiformes > Caprimulgidae > Antrostomus > Antrostomus carolinensis. The sequence goes on from NW_010328499.1 coordinate 11,811, forward strand.
TTATTTGCTACCCTGCATTTCTCTCTTTTTTTGTATGTTTGCCACCAAGATAATCCTTTGTTTCCAGTCTTCCCTCTCTTGCACTTCTCTTCTTAACCTATTCCCAGTGTTGCCGCCCTTCTATTTCCCACACTACTGAATACCTTCTTTCATTTCTTCAGTGGCTTTTTTTATTGTCTTTTCTATATGTTTGAAGCATCCTCTTCACCTGCACAGTTCTGTCTCTTCACATCCTATTTCCCTTCATAGTTAGTAGAAAGTTTTATCTGTTACAAAGCACCACAAACACTCAGGCTGCCATATAAATTACATAACGTGACACTGAAAATTAAGAAAAAAATAAAAAAAAATATTGCAGCCCAAATACTCACTTCCCAGCTGCCAGAGCTTTCCTTGTTCTTTAGAGCTGCCTCAGGCACTGAATCCCATTTATACCCACTTGACTGACCTGCTGGCACTGCTAAAATGGTGTCATGTGGTTTAGACATAAATCTGAGTCAGACCGTAACTCTGCAGTGCAATGCTCTCTCTATTGAATGGACTTGGGGACACTGGGGATCAGCCACAGGGTTATCCACAGAAACATCAGTGCTGCACCAGGCCCTTGGTGTGGCAGCTGCAGTTGCATGGACAGGATGGCTGTGTCTGGGCTGGGCCAGGAGCTGTTCCTCTGCTCATCCTCATGAGCTCTCCTCCTCTTCTTGGTGATGGCAAAATTACATTTCAGCCACCATTACAGCAGCATAGGGCAATAACAAGCAGCAGCTCCTCAAACACATGGAGATTTGTAACTTCAGCTCACTACCATAGATAGTCATCCCTGTCCTGGCCTCCCCATCTTGACTCTTAACGTCTCCTCAGACAAAAGCACTTGTGCACCCCTGCCTTCCCACTGTCCAGCAGCAGCACCTTCCCACACTGTAGCAATAAAACACACTTGTGTAGGATAAAACACTGATGCACAAAGCTAGTAACACCTCAAAATCTGACCAACAGAACCACAACTAAACAGCATATGGCTCTGACCAATAAAAACATCTTTGCAATTTATATTCTCTTTGAAATGTATCCAAAAAACTCTCAAACATGCCATACAAAAATAGTATATGTTTTTGCTATGCAAATGTGGTATGCTCTACTTCCTAAAATAGGAAGCAGATATGCTATTGAAAATCATTCCAGTTTAACAACTCATCTCATAAGGTGTAGATAGTTGGAAGAAATCTTTGCCATGGGATTGCTTCTAAGGCCACCTTTGTAAGCTTAGAAAAGGATTAGACATTTGAATGGAAAATAAGGGTCTCCACAGCTGAGATAGCTAATGCGCTAGATCTAACAAGCCCAGGGAGTCCAGGAGTGGAAACTTTCTCTGAGCCTTGTGCTTGGCATGCCCCTCCCGATTTGACATGCAATGCCATGCCTTATCCTTTCTTAATTCAAGCTCCTCTTCCAGATCTATTTTCTTTCTATGCAGCAACTTACTTTTTCTATGCAGTCATTTACTATTTACCTGGCTGTCAGACTCATTTACCTGGTTCCACAACAAAACAAACCCACTGTATCTTAAAGTGTGTGTTTCTTCATAACATAAAGGGAGGATTGCCAAGGTTTTATCATAAGGTGCAAAAGTCTTACTTTACAAGCACCCCTTTGCCTCCTAAAAAAAAAATTAAAAAAAAAAAATCTAACTATCTTGTTATTGCCTTCAATGGCCATTCAGAGCATGCAGATTTACAGGCTATGCATCATGTGTTTTTATCTCTTGAGAGACATCTAGAAAACTCTTGTGTCTCCATGATTACTAACAACTAAAGGTCATATAGCCCATCTTCCTGCAAATGTATCTCTTTCACACCTACTGTTGCCTTGTCCATTTCAGAACACATTGTGAATCCTAAAAATAACCAGAAATAAATGCCACCAGAATACAGGCTTTTACCTTATGTTTAGGGAACTTCTAGATCTCTAAAAAGCTATGCTAAATAGTTCTATGGCAATTGCATAATTCTGGAGTACATCCCAGATTAGTCATTCTTCTGAAGCTGTAATTATGGCCCTGCAGAAGTTACTTCTCCTCTGGGGCAGACACTGCCCTTGCAGCTCTATCAGAACTGGCTGGATGTGGGCTATTGCTTGAACTCTCAGCTGCTAGTCATCACCGCTCAGCTGAAGCAGTTAGCATAAGCACTTCTTTCCTGTTTCAGTCCAAAGTCAAAGAGATTAGCTTACCCACAACAGGGAGGCAGTGTGAATTAACCTGACTGCCTTGCCCCAAAATGGCTTAGGCTCGCTCACAAGATCAGCTGCAGAGACTAGGCAGCGTATGAAGATGGTTTCTCTCTTTCTGCTCTCTGCCTCTTAGCTGTGAGCCACCATATCTTATCTTGAGTCTCTGTGCAATTTGCATAGACTCCATCTGCTGTCTAGACGGCACCCAGGAACTCACAGTTGCCCAGCAGGGTGGTCTCTCTCCTAGCCCCTGGCTCCAAGAAAGTCTCAACAATTGGAAAGGGTGAGTGTAAGTGGAGCATCAAAGCCATACATGGCTGATCAGTTAGAAATCCAGGTTGGATGCAAGCTGTGCTTAACTAATAAGGTGAATTAACTTGACAGGGAATATTGTTGCCTATTCACACTGAGCTCTTTATAATCTTTATTTGTAAAAGGTCTGCAAAATGTGACTTTACCATAACACTCATAGAAGTGTCTAATTTCAGTATTCATCAAACAGCGAGCTAAGACCTCCAGATGTCTCATGGTAGCTTCCTAGTAGGAGACTGGGAACATTTCATAGTTCAAAATCAATAGCAGCTCAACACTAAGTTATATACAAACATAGCAGTGCTGTGGCAGTGCCAACATTTTTGTCCACATCTTACTCAAGGGACACACTGATACCTAGAGGTCTGTCTACATTGCTGACCACTGTGCAGAAATTTCAGACTAACATCAAACATTATAACTGCACAGAGAGAGCTGCACAGTCACTTCAGCATGTTAGGTCAAGCACAGAAAACACACTTGTTTTCAGAACTGCTTTTGGTAACTGAACTGGTATCTTTTCTCAGCACTGAACTGCTTGCAGATTCCACTGCATGGGGTGGACATGCCCCAGACATCTCCTGTACTAACTGCTGGTAAGTGTGGACATTTTATTGAAGATTGGTGTGCCCCTTGCATTCAAGATAGCAGGCACCAAACTCCATGAGACTGCCAATGTGCTGTAGCAGTCACCACTGTCACAACCCCACAATGCCACTAGCACTCCCCCAGTGATACCACGCTTTGACTTAATGCCAAGGGTGACAAAACTTCCAGTTTGTGTATTCATAGCTAGATTTGTGCAGAGCACTAATCCAAATTCACAAGCTCCGAATTTCCACCTTCCACTGCTGAAATGGAGGGCTCTGCTGGAGTCAGAAGTAGGATGTCTACTGCTCTTACCAAGGCTTGCTCACCTTGTGCTCCCAACAGAGCCAGAGAAAAGGGTCAATCATATAGTTATTTAAGAGCTATGCTGTCTTGCAAAGAGGTTAGTCAACCCTCTGAATTCTCCCAGGTTCAGCTGGATCCTGAAAGCTATTCTGTACTCCACCAATGCCAGCGTGACTAAATTCACCCTAGTATTCACTCTAGTGGGAATGTAGCACGTTACATGGTGATATTGTCAGCCATCTAGACATGAATAATTCAAGGATTTTAGTTGCAATCACCACATTTTAACTTCCTGAGCTGAGATGTTTCATAAAAAGTGTTAAAAATAACGCAAGTTGGTTAATTCCCTGGTTTTTATACAGACTTTAATTTTTACTAAGGCTCAGCCTTCACAGAACAAGTCATCTAGGCAGGATAAATCTCTGAATCTGCTTCTGTGCTTGAGAAAGTGTAGGGTTTGCTTCATCAGTCTGTTGCTGTAGGACACTTAGCAGGACTACAGCCCCACTGCTGTTCAGGTGGGACAGCTGAGTAACATTAGGTGTTAAGGAAAGATTTGTTTCTCTTTCTCTTCAAGGAAAAATCCTTGCTTCATTGCTCCTGAGTAAGTACCATCTGTCCTTTCCCCCACCCTAATGCCATAGCTCTGTGCTATGTCAAATAGAGCAGTTCTCAGGTGCCTCTTCACAGCAAGAACATTAATATCATTGAAAGGTCTGCAACAGCCTTTTAAATTCAACACCAGACTGACAAACTATACTCTGGATTAAAAACATGCACAGACTTCACTGTATATCAATAGGTGGAAGATTTTACTGTTTCCAGACCTTCCTCATGATGGAGAGTAATTATTACAATTACATGGTAGCGATACAGCAGCACAGAAGACACTACATCTGTGAGTCATTCACAGCAGTGAAGTTAGCAGAAGCGCAGCCTGGATAAAGGGATTAGCAAGGCAAGACAGATACATGCCTTGGGAGTGCACACATGTGTGTGTGCTCATTAGGTGTCAAAATAGATAATTAAGGATTACATTGTATTAAGAAGATCCAGCAGGATTTAGGGCACATTCATGTCAGCTGCATTGGTAAACTGATCACAGCACCTACAAAGTACTTTCCTCTCTCTCGTCCACCACGCATTTTCCCTCTTGTTCAGTTGACTGAAAAGCCTCAATGCCAAAATAGAAGCTTAGGCAAAAGAATTTATCTCAGTACATTTCTAAATTTCATAGAAGTATTCAGGGATACTGCAGTGTATTAATACAGAAACACGAAAGACAGTGCTATGCATTTCTCCTCCTCCATTTCCTAAAAGCCAGCATGATAAAACTTTCCTTCCTCCCTTTCTTCTTTCCTGAAACATTTTTTTTCTATTAACAATAGTATGCCTGCATGGGGAGGGAATCAATGTGACTGAGTGATCAGGTATCCCTCATGACAACTGCAAACTGGAATCACTAACCATGCAAAGCAAATTCCTGAGAGAGGGACAGGAGCATGCATCAGAGCGCTTAATTTTTTATATATATACACCAAATGGCAGATATGACAGGGCAGTCAAAATTTTTGTTCTCAGTTTTATTTTTGCTAGTCTTTGAGTATGGCTGTGCATTGCACAGACTGTGGGTTGGAACGGAATAACAGTTCACCTCGGGTTTTTCATAGAATCATAGAACAGTTAGGGTTGGA
>NW_010328500.1:0-247 GCF_000700745.2 Antrostomus carolinensis
CGGGGACGATGGCTCGGCATGCGGAGAAAGTCACGCTGCCTTTCTAGGCTTAAATCTTAACTCCTCGTCAGGCTGGTGCGAGCTCCCAGCACAGGCTGGTGTCAGCACCAGGAGGGCTGTTTGCCCGTGTAACGTGAACTGACGGGGACGGGTTCAAACCGGAGCACACAGAAGCCTCGCACGCAGCCGCGGTGGGTTTTTGCGGCACGGTCCGTGCTGAACACCGGCTCTTGGCAGGTCTGGCCGG
>NW_010328500.1:280-1946 GCF_000700745.2 Antrostomus carolinensis
ACACGCTCCCCTGCCCGTGCAGGGGACACCAAGGTCACTCGTGCTCTGGGACCCTGCGTTCTTGCGGCGAGCGGGAGGGAGACGGCCAGGACTGTCACGGATCAGCGGGGAGCCCAGCCCCCAGGGCCGGATCAGACCCCCTCACCCCGTCCCATGGGGACCAGAGCCACCGTGGCCTCTCCCCGCGATGTCCCCTTCACCAGGTCATCTCAGGAGAGCCTGGACCTTGGGCACTTGTGCCAAGGTGGGTGGGCACAGGATCTGTTCCCAGTGCTGGTGCAAAGCACACAAAGGGTTGTGCCTTTCCCAGGTACAGCCTGTGAGAAGCAGCAGCTTCATCCTCAACCAAAAACCATCTCCACATCCCCCCACCCCCGGTACCTGGGCTGCTCGGTGGGATCAACGGATCTGGAGACCAAGAGCAGGTACCTCGTGCTGCAGTCGCAGGCAGGAGCTCACACTCGCCTTTGCCCCTCGGAGCCGTCAGGAAGAGCTGTCAGGGTCTCACAGCAGCAGCTCCTCAGCCTGAAAGAGAGAGGAGAGGCTCCAATCCCATCCCTGTGTGGGCATCGCTGCTAATAACGGAGGAGGACGCGGCAGAGCTCGGCGCCTCTGCGGGCTCCTGGGGACTCACACGCCGCTGGTCCCGCTCTTCTAACAGCACAATCATCTCACGGCTGGAGAACAGCTCTGGAGCGTGGCCCGGCTGCCCAGTGTGCACGGAGCCAGCCTGGCAGGCAGGACCCTGCCCACCGGCACAGACCCTGGGGAACGGGCAGCGTGTCCGGCATTGGGGGACAGGGCTTGGCTCAAGGGGTGCAGGGCAGGTCCATGGCTAAGGGGTCCCCAGCAGGACCACGTCAGATCTCTGCACTGATGCAGGATGCTGGAGCTGGTCCTGCCTCCCCAGGGAGCATAAGCCTCAGCAGAGCGCACAGGACGGAGACAAGGAAAGGCCAAAGCTTCTTCCTAAGGGAAAAATTCCCCCCCGACCCACCCATTCCCCCCCGAAAGGCTCCTCGGAGGCAGCCCGCATCACTCTCAGCAGGTCTGGTTGGTTTTCCCCGACCCAGGTTGAATGGGAGATAATTTAACAGCTTGTCCCCCACCGTAATGGGACTTTTTCCCGTTCCCTCCAAGCAGCCCATCCATCACGGCACCGAGCAGCGACATCCACCCCACAACCTCAGCCAGGCAGCCCCCCCGCCCGCCGTGAGTTATGACGCCTGCACCGCGCGGCGGGATGGGCTCGGCGCGCCGGCTCTGTGCCGGGAGCTGAGATTTATCCCCTCGGTGGAATAGGGGGCAGAGGCCGGGAGATAAGTCACAGCAAAGCTGCAGGAGCGTCTCTCAAGGTCCCCCAAGGTTGGCTCATTAAAAAGCAAGAAAAAAAAAAAAGCCCGCAGTGTTGTGGCTCACGAATCACCCTCCCGCCTTCAGATCGGCCAAAACCAGGAGGGAAGGGAGAAGGAACAGGCAGCCCCCAGTCCCCTGGGGGGGCTGCTGGCCAGGGCTGTGCAAAGCCACCAGTGTCCCCAAACACCTGTCCCAGGAGGATCTCAATGAACGAAGCAGCGCAGTGCCCAGACGGGGATGCTGGCTCCCTCTCATCCCAGGCGAGAGCTGGTGATGGGCAGCCCATGGATTCTCTCGGCTGCTGGCCAGG
>NW_010328500.1:2099-3390 GCF_000700745.2 Antrostomus carolinensis
ATGGCACAGGACTGTCCCTGCAGCTCCCGGCCTCCCGAGGGAGGGGATGGCCAGGGCTGCCAGGGAAAATGCTCCCATGGCCATCTCCATCAGCGCAGAAAGCAGCTGGGCATGCAGGTGCCCTCGGCCCCACATCACCGCCCTTCCTACCAGTGACACTCGTCTCATGCTCTCCAGGCTCCAGCACCCCCGGCTGCCGAGCGGGGACGAACACGTCTGTGACCCCCAGCCCCAGGAGCAGGGACCGGCACCTGCGTTCGCCCGGCTTTGGGGTGCAGCCATCGGGCTCTGACGTGAAGCCCAGACACGCTGCCGGGAGTGGGCACCATCCCCGTGATGGGAACCCATCACTGCTTTTGGGGAGAAACCACAGAAAACCCCCAGAGGAACCGTGAGCAGCACAGAAACTCCCCAGCCTCCCCAAACTTGCAGGAATTCCCCTTCCACTTCATTAGTCCTGCTCTGCTCCTAATTAGCACGCAGAGCTAGAGTGCAGCTCAGCAGGACTGCACGCTCCCCAGCCCCTTCACCCCAGGACCCTTCGACACCATCGGTCCGTCACAGCCTGATCCCCCAGGAGACTCTTCCCTGTCCCCTCGGCCCCAGCCCCTCTCCTCTGCACCTTGGGTTGGCCGGCCAGCTGGAGAGCCGAACGGGCAGCCGGGACGGGCCCCTCCACGCTGCCCACGCCAGCGTCGGGCATCCCACATCCTCTGGGAAAGGCGGCCGATGAGCCCGGCACCTCTGGAGGGACCAGCCCACAGCGGGTGCTTGAGGCACGAGCTGTATTTAAGCCTGTGAGGGAGCTGGGAAGAACACCAGGATCATCTCCTCCGAGATCATCTCCTGCACTGCACCAGGCAAAGAACTTCAACCAGAAATCCCTTAAACGGCACCTTCAGCCTGAGCTCAGCTTGGCTCTCGCATCACTGCCACTGGGGCTTCAGCACCCACCAGCCCCCCTCCCCAAACCCAGCCTGGCACTGGGCAGCACTGGAGGCAGCACCCCTGGGGTTCCTCCTTGACACCTCATGTCCAATACAAACTCATTCAGCTGCAGCTTCCACACTCCCACTGCAGTAATTACCCAAGACCAAAAAAACCCCCACAGACACACAGTGAGCACAGGACACAATAAACAGGGAAAACCCAACCGTGTCCCTAAAACAAGATCAACACACCAGTATTTTTTCAGCACCTTCTATTTCCAAAATCAAACCCACATGTGTGCGGGGAGTCGGGGCTGGCACATTCCCTACCGCTGGCGTGGGACCAGTGGGGGCCTGGCAGC
>NW_010328500.1:3421-3946 GCF_000700745.2 Antrostomus carolinensis
CGCCCACCAGCAGCACCCCTTGCCCACCAGCAGCACCCCTTGCCCACCAGCAGCACCCCTCGCCCACCAGCAGCCAGCCCCAGTCCTGCAACATTTCCCCCCAGAAAGCAGCCCAGCCCCAGGAGGGGTGGGAAAGCAGATCATGGATCACCCATCCCCACTGGGCATCTCCCCCAGGAGCCACTGGGATCTACAGCACAATAAAAAATTGCTATTGGATCTACAAGGCGGCCCCTGGAAGCTGAGAGGTTTTATTAAAACCAGCAGCACCCAGGGAGGAGATGGAGAGATCAGGGCAGCTGCCCGCAGCATCTGCAGTCCCAAGGCAGCCGGGATTGCACCCTCTCATTTTTGGGAGGCTGAGCCCCCGCCGCCGCTCCCCGCTGGGGATGCTCCCAGGAGGATGCCCAGCCCTGGCCCCACACAGTCTGTCGGGCTTCACGTGGCAATGGGGTGATGGAGAAACCCCCCTGGCTGGGGCAGCGCTGGGGGCGACGGCTGGAGGCTGCAGAGGCAGGGCCCCCG
>NW_010328501.1:0-226 GCF_000700745.2 Antrostomus carolinensis
CCGATCTTCTTGCACGAGAAAGATGGTCTTGCACAAGGGGGTGGTTCTTGCACGAGGGGGCGGGGCTTGCACAAGGGCTCTGCTCACACGAGGGGTGTCTCTTGCACAAGGAGGCGGGGCTTGCACGAGGGAGCTCGTCTTGCACAAGGGGAGAACCTTGCATGAGGGGGCGGGGCTTGCACGAGGGAGTTTTGCACGAGGGGATGAGTCTTGCACGACAGGGCGG
>NW_010328502.1:0-225 GCF_000700745.2 Antrostomus carolinensis
CCCAGCCTCATCCCTCCAGCCCAGCGCCACCAGCCTGCCCTAGGGCATGGAGACCTGGGCACCCCATGGGGACCTGCACCCCACACCCTGCATCCTGCCAGACCTTACAGTCTTTGACCCCTCTCTCCCACCTGCAGTCCATCCGCCGCCTGATGGAAGCGGAGAAGGTGAAGGGCTTTTGCCAGGTGGTGATCTCCTCCAACCTGCGGGACGGCATGTCCCACC
>NW_010328502.1:366-1575 GCF_000700745.2 Antrostomus carolinensis
GGGGGAGCTGCGAGCTGCCCTGGCTGACGTGACCATTCCCCTCCCAGAGCTGGTGCGAGAGACCACGGCCGGGCACCTGGCCTTGCTGGTGGCCAAGAATGTCGCCATGTTCCCGGGCAACCAGGAGCGGTTCTCGGAGGGACACATCGATGTCTGGTGGATTGTCCACGATGGGGGGATGCTCATGCTCCTGCCCTTCCTCCTGCGGCACCACAAGGTAGCTTGGGCCCCGCAGCATGAGGCAGGGGGGGGGGGGGGGGACCATGCCTCCGTCCCTCACAGGTCTGGCGCAAGTGCAAGATGCGTATCTTCACGGTGGCACAGATGGACGACAACAGCATCCAGATGAAGAAGGACCTGACCACATTTCTGTACCACCTGCGCATCACTGCAGAGGTGGAGGTGGTGGAGATGGTGAGTGCTGGGATGGGGGCACATGCCAAAGTCTGAGATGCTGCGTGTGGGAGACAGACCTTGCACTGTGGGGAAACACGCAGCTCCACAGCAGGGCACAGCACTGTGGGGACATGCAATGGGGACATGCAGCGTTAAGGGGATACACAGCACCATGGGGACACAGGTCCACAGGGACATGCAGGGCCAGGCTGGGAGCAGTGGGTGCAGCTGACCCTGCCCCATGATTTCTTCTGTCCCCTTTGGCAGCACGAGAGTGACATTTCCGCCTACACCTACGAGAAGACTCTAGTGATGGAGCAGCGCTCCCAGATCCTCAAGCAAATGCACCTCACCAAGAATGAGCGGGAGCGGGAGGTGAGGATGCAGGAGAGCCTGGGTGGGATCCAGTCCCCATGGTGGCTGTGCCGCCAGCCGAGCTGCCCCTTGGCTCTGCCCACTCATCCTGCCGGGGCTGCAGGCTGGGATCTGCCCAGCCAAGCCCTCTTCTGCCCCAGTCCCCTGGCTGACCCTGTCCTGCACAGATCCAGAGCATCACAGATGAGTCCCGCGGCTCCATCCGGCGCAAGAACCCGGCCAACACCCGCCTGCGCTTGAGTGTGCCTGAGGAGCAGGTGGGCGACAGCGAGGAGAAGCCGGAGGAGGAGGTGAGGGGCTGCGCCAGGACAGGGCCTGGACAGGCAGCTGGCCCCAGCCCCTACCCACTGTCCCCTCTCCTCTTTTTAGGTCCAGCTCATCCACGACAAGAACGCCACCCCCTTCTCCAGCAGCTCCCAGTCCCCTGGTGACGAGGTG
>NW_010328503.1:0-1043 GCF_000700745.2 Antrostomus carolinensis
CAAGGGCTGTGCATGAGGCCGTGCCAGCCCCGTGTGACATTGTGAGTATCACACGGGGCCGTGTGAGCCCTGCGGCGTGTGACAGCTGCGCACGAGGCCGTGCCAGCTCCGTGCGACACGTGTGACCTTCACACAGGGCCGTGCCACTCCCACACGGTGGCTGTGCAGGACGTGTGGCCACGCAGGTGTCACCCATGAGTGTCACACGGGCGTGCGAGGACACTGCACCGTGTGTCCCCTCCCCTGGGCACCCACGGGTGACACCCGGCCCTGCTCCCCCGTGCTTTATTGGCAACTTGCGGGGACCTGGGGACAGCAGCTGTGGTGACAAAGGGACAGCTGTGATGGTGATGTGGGGACAGCTGCAATAGTGACAAGGGGACAGCCATGGTGGCAATTAGGGGACAACAGTGATGGTGACATGGGGACAGCAGTGATGGTGACCAGGGGACAGCCGTGATGGTGATGTGGGGACAACAGTGATGGTGACAAGGAGATGGCCGTGATGGTGACATGGGGACAGCCGCAGTGGTGACATGGGGACAGCCGTGATGGTGACCAGGGGACAGCAGTGATGGTGACAAAGGGACAGCCATGATGGTGACCTGGGGACAGCTGCAATAGTGACAAGGGGACAGCTGTGGTGGTGACCAGGGGATGGCCATGGTGGCAACTAGGGGACAGCAGTGATGGTGACATGGGGACAGCCACAGTGGTGACCAGGGCACGGCTGTGGTGCCAGCACTACCTGGAGAAGAAGCCACCATTGTGGCTGGCGGGAGAGGTGACACTGTGGCTCTGTGGGGACATTCCGGGAGGGGTGACACTGGCTCAGCAGGGTCTCTGCCAAGGTGACACCGCGGGGCACAGCCACCTCCCCACGCCACTGTGTCCCCAGCTGTGTCCCTGTGCTGCTGTAGGTGGGTTGATGTCCCCTGTGCCACCATGGGGACAGGCGTGTCCTCACCCCATGTCCCCTGTCCCCATGGTATGTGCTGGCATCCCTGTGCCACCACAGATGGAGCCTTGTCCCCAGTGTCCCC
>NW_010328504.1:0-1113 GCF_000700745.2 Antrostomus carolinensis
AAAATGATTAAGAATGAGATTAAAAAATAGGAAAAATGATGAAAATTGATAAAAATGGTTAAAACATGGTCAAAAATGATTAAAAAGTTATAAAAAAACGATCAAAAATGATCAAAAATGATTAAAAATGAGATTAAAAATGATCAAAATGGTTAAAAATGAGATTAAAAAATAGTGAAAATGATCAAAATGGTTAAAAAATGATTAAAAATGAGATTTAAAATGATCAGAAATGATTAAAAATGATTTAAAATGATTAAGAATGAGATTAAAAAATAGGAAAAATGATGAAAATTGATAAAAATGGTTAAAACATGGTCAAAAATGATTAAAAAGTTATAAAAAAAGATCAAAAATGATCAAAAATGATTAAAAATGAGATTAAAAATGATCAAAATGATTAAAAATGATCAAAAATGACCAAAAAAGAGATTAAAAAGGATCAAAATGATGAAAAATGGTTAAAAAAATGATCAAAAATGATTAAAAAGTGAAAAAAATGATAAAAAATGATCAAAAATGATTAAAAATGAGATTAAAAATGATCAAAATGGTTAAAAAATGATTAAAAATGATCAAAAATGACCAAAAAAGAGATTAAAAAGGATCAAAATGATGAAAAATGGTTAAAAAAATGATCAAAAATGATTAAAAAGTGAAAAAAATGATCAAAAATGAGATTAAAAATGATCAAAATGGCTAAAAATGATCCAAAATGAGATTAAAAATGCTCAAAATGGTTAAAAAATAATAAAAAATGATAAAAAAGTGATAAAAAAAGATAAAAACCGATAAAGCCCGATAAATTCTTTACAAATGATTAAAAACTAATAAAAATTGATTTAAAATTATTTTAAAAGATAAAAAATTATTTTAAAATAGTAAAAAAATATTTTTAAATGATGGATTTTTTTTTTTAAATGATAAAAAATTATTTTTAAATGATTAAAAATTATTTTAAAATATTAAAAAAGATAAAAATTATGAAAACCGATAAAAAAGAATTAAAAATTATTTTAAAACTAATAAAAATTATTAAAAATGATACAAATATTTTAAGGTGATAAATTATTTTAAAATGATAGAATTTTTAAAAATATTATTAAAAATGTT
>NW_010328505.1:0-2077 GCF_000700745.2 Antrostomus carolinensis
AGGCCCAGCCAGCCCGGCGCTGCCGGTGGGCGGGGGGTTGCCCAGGGCTGCCAGCAGCGCCGGTGGCTGGGGGGTGTCTGGCAGGTCTCCAGGCCGGTGCTGCCTGCAGCATCCCAGGGTGCCAGGGCTCTGGTCGCACATCCCGGGATGCTCTGGAAATGCTCTGCTTGGGCTCGGGGTCCCTGGCACCTCTCGAGCCCCCGTCAGAGCGGCTGCACCGCGGGCATCCAGCCGGTCACTGCTCCTCCTGCCACGCGGGCCGGTGCCGGCGCATGGACACGTGGTGGGATTACAGCCAGGCGGAGCCGAGGGCCATTAGGGAATCAGGTCTCCATCTGGCCCCGCTTTCCAATTCCTGCTTTAATCAGTGGAATTGCAAGATATTACAGTTACCATAACAACGTCCCCATGCCAGGGTCTCCATGGCGCTGCCGCGATCTGGCCGTGGGGAGGATGGGGGCAGTGGGTCGGTGGCCCTGGTCATGCAGTGTCCCCCTCCTCTGCCACAGCTGCACATGGGCCACCCAGGGCCCCCCATACCTGAGTGGGGACAGACACAGACCCCAGCAGAGCTGGGAGGGGACTGTCATCTCCCTGGCATCCAGCCTTGTCCAGGTGCCCACATTCGGGCTGTCCTGTCCCCACTGAATGTCCTGGGGTGACCCAACCTGCAAGCAGCTGGGGCTGGGGGCAGGGATGGGTGGCACCGAGCCCTGCCCGAGCCATCACCCCAAATACATCCCTGTCAAAAGACACCCACCACCATAATTCAGAAAAAAATCCCCAACAAGGTCCATGGAAATGCCTCAAACACCTCAGTGAGCCCCTTTGTCTCCATCCTGGGGAATTATCCTTGAGAAGAGGAGGCTGAGGGGAGACCTCACTGTCTACAACTCCCTGAAAGGAGGGTAGAGAGAGGTGGGGGTGGGTCTGTTCAACCAAGGAACAAGGGGCAGGACAAGAGGAAATGGGCTCCAGTTGTGCCCAGGGCAGTTGAGATGGGATGTGAGGAAGAATTTCTTTGCTGAAAGGGTTCTGAGGCATTGGAAGGGGTTGCCCAGGGCAGTGGTGGAGTCCCCATCCCTGGAGGGATTTAAAAGACGGGTAGATGAGGTGCTCAGAGATCTGGTTTAGCAGTGGACAGGTACAGTTGGACTCAATGATCTCAAAGTTCTTTTCCAACCAAACAATTCTGTGGCTCTATGATTATACAAGATTTTTTTCCCCCCCAGAGACCATTTGATAAGTGTCTACATTGTCCTCCAGACCCAAACCCCTCTGTGGGGTCACAGCAGGTTCCCCCCAGGGTGTCCCCATCCCAGTGGCCCTCATCCCAGAGGAGGAGAGTGTAGCTGGACCCAGAGCTCACCCCATGCCCAGCCCTGCGATGCCGTGGGGCAGCACCGTGTTACAGCCCCCCAATAACAGAGTGAAACCCCGCGGCCACCCCATGCCCCGTGTGAAAGGTCAACGCTGGGGCTGCGGCAGGAGGAGCCGGAAATCAGGCGGCTAATCTCAGTGTAATGGAAATGAAATATTTAGCTTAGGGATAAGACTTACTGTCTAATCTTAATGAAATGAAGTCAAGAAAATGAAAAAGAAAGAAAGAAAAAAAAAAAAGGTGCTTTGGAGACCAGGTTTCCCAGCGGTGGGGGTCCCGGGGAGGTGGGGGCAGCTCCGGGTGTGCTGCTGTGTGTGATGTGAGCTGCCTATCCTGAGGTCTCTCTCCCATCCGACGGGTTTGCTGCCGAGCGAGAGCTTTTAATGCTTTGATACTCCCTGAAAGGTGGGGAGCGGCTGGGGGGTGCTCTGGGTTCAGGGGGGCTGTGATTTCCACACAGCTCCAGCTGGTTCCAGGTGGGCACCCACCAGCCAGCCTGGGTGTCCCTGAGAGGCTGTGCCCGGCTCCTGTGTCCCCAGGGGCTGTTTCCACCCAAGATGCGGGGGCTGTCCCACAAACCACGAGGTCACCCGTGCCTCCCACCCTGCAAATCCCAGAGGAGAGCTGCCGAGGGAGAGGAGCCCTTGGAGGGGCTGAGACAAGCCCCTTCTCTCTGGTGATCACAGAGTCCCAGAA
>NW_010328505.1:2207-2525 GCF_000700745.2 Antrostomus carolinensis
GGGGCGTGAAGCTCAGTGGGATCACACAGGAAGGCGTCCAGGCGGGTCTTGAATGTCTCCAGAGAAGGAGACTCCCCCCCCCCCCTGGGCAGCCTGTCCCAGGACTCTGGCACCCTCACAGGAAAGAAGTTTTTCCTTAAGTTTCTCTGGAACTTCTGGTTTTCCACTTTTTGCCCATTGCCCCTTGATAGATGGTGATGGTGGTGCCCATCGGTCAGGGACTGGCAGGGATGCTGGGGGTGATGCCAGGGGTGATGGCAACAAGGGTCCCCAACACCGTCCTCCCTGGCAGGCTGGCCGTGCCCTGCTGCGGGGGGC
>NW_010328505.1:2608-2909 GCF_000700745.2 Antrostomus carolinensis
CATGCAGAGCCAGGCAGCCAGTGCATCCCCATCTGCCACTGACCCTCTCACTGGCCTGATTGCATCTTCTCTCTGCACCAGCTGGGTTTATTTTGGGGCTGCTGCAGTTGTCCTCCCTCCCTGCCTGTCCCCTCCCTGGGCTCCCCCAGGTTTAACGTGCTCCCTGCCAGGTGCTGCGGTGCCACGTAACCCAAGACCCCCCGACTCAGCAGCCAGATCAACCGGGGCTGCAGACACCTCTCCTCCTCCCTCCCGGCTGTCCTCAGGCTGGGCTTTTTCCACTCTTGGTGGTGTTTGTTTG
>NW_010328506.1:0-24767 GCF_000700745.2 Antrostomus carolinensis
CACTGTCCATGTCTCTGACAAAGATGCTGAATAGTCCCGGCTCCAGTACCGACCCCTGAGGGACACCACTCATCACTGGTTTCCACTCAGACATTGAGCTGTTGACCACAACTCTTTGAGTGCAACGATCCAGCCAGTTCCTGATCCACCAAGTGGTCCATCCATCAAACCCACATGTTTACAATTTAGAGACAAGGATGCCATGTGGGACAGTGTCAAACGCCTTGCACAAGTCCAGGTAGATGTCATCAGTTGCTTTAGCCTTATCCACCAACGTTGTGACCCCATCATAAAAGGCCACCAGATTGGTCAGGCACGATTTGTCCTTGGTGAAGCCATGCTGGTTGTCACCAGTCACCTCATTCTCCATATGCCTTAGCATAGTTTCTAGGAGTACCTGCTCCATGACCTTGCCTGGCACTGAGGTGAGAGTGACCAGCCTGTAGGGGGGTTACGTTCCCCTTTTTCCAGTCTGCAGGATCTTCACCAGACTGCCAGGACTCCTCCAACATGATGGATAGTGGTTTTGCAAGTTCATTTGCCAATTCTCTCAGAACCCACAGATGCATCCCATCAGGTCCCATGGACTTGTGCACCTTCAGGTTCCTTAGGTGCTCCCGAACCTGGTATTCTCCTACAGTGGGTGGTTTTTCATTCTCCTGGACCCTTCCTTGGCTTTCTAGGACTTGGGCAGTGTGGCACGAGCCCTTGCTGGTGAGGACTGGGGCAAAAACGTCATTGAGCACCTCAGCCTTCTCAGTGTCACGGTGACCAGGTCTCCCTTTTCCTTCCAGAGAGGGCCCATATTTTCCCTAGTTTTCCTTTTCTCCCCAGCATACCTGTAGAAGGTTTTTTTTTTGCCCTTGACATCTCTGGCCAAATTGAGTTCTGTCAGGTCCTTGGCTTTCCTAACCTGATCCCTGGCCACTTGGGCAATTCCTCTGTATTCCTCCCAAGTAACCCATCCTTCCTTCCACCCTCTTTTTTTGGTTTCTTTTTTGATCTTAAATTTGTTCAGAAGCTTTCTGTCTATCCATGCACGCCTCCTGCTGTTTTTATCTGCCTTTCTCTTTGTTCAGATGCACAGCTCCTTGGCTTAGAGGAGATGGTACTTGCTCACTGCTTGTCAACATTGTACGGAAAAGCCTAAAGCCGTTGAAAACTTGCTTATGTGCACTGAGAAAGCCTTAAAATTATACTTCCAGAAGTGACAGAGGTCATCAAGAATTATGATGTTGACAAAGTAATTACAGAAAATAATGTGAACTCTTTGAAGTACATACCTAATGAAGATGACGGGATGTTTTCTTATGGCAGATTGAGAAATGCAGTTTGAGCAGGGATTGTGTGTTCTAAGGATAAAGAATCCTCACCTAACCTTCTTTTCAGCTAGATGGATAATAACATTCCTGGCAAAGCTCAATACTCTTTTGTAATGTTCTTTCATAATGCTCGCTTCAAAATACTCCTGATTTCCTTTCCAGTAGAATTTTTTTTAAAAAAATAATAAAAAAAATTGCCTTCCTTCCTGCCTGAGTGATTTTCTTTTCAGAGTGGAATCTATTGCAGGTGACTACAGAACACTGAAATATAGCACATCAGAGCAGTTGTTAAAAATACTGCTCCCTACTCTATCTTGCAGAGAGTTTCTCAGATTGCCATTTTACCCTCATGCCTCAGTGTATCTTGTAATGACTGCAGCTTTCCATTTTATACAGAGGATGTAGCTTAAGCTTAGATTCTCCTGTAGCTTGCACAGCAGGCTCCAATGCCAACAGACATTTAATTTTATTTTTAATGTTTTAGCAATGTAAATAAGTACTTATTCCTCTCTTTCTATCCCTTTCCTGTAATATATACTTTTTTCTTTTGTTGTGGTAGAAATGAAGATCTTTTCAAGACATGAAAACAGTTTATCACTGTTGACCCAAATTCCTAGGGAGAAAACTTTTGTCTCTCAGGGCTTCATTACAAGATTTTTAGCACTTCACCTAGACAGACTAAGTTCAGCAGTGAATTTCTTGCCCCTCTGGATATTTTCTTTTCTCTCCTTAATTACCTTTGCACTTCATCATATTGGGTTTTCATCAATAATGAAAAATAAACCACCTTTACTGTATTCTATTTTTCTTCCTGTTGATTTTGGGCCACCAAACACTCAAGATAATTGCATAATGTTTCAATTTAATATATTTAATAACAATAATTGCACTATTACAAAGATCAAATTGGTTTCACTAATCCTTCCCTTCCACCATCACCAGAGTTGGGAACTTTTTTTATGGTTCCCCAATCAATTTATTCAGTAACACAAGCAAAGAAACGGTACAAGAATATGTTCCTATATAGTTATAAGCCTCTGTTTTGGTTTAATCCCTGTCCCACAAGCAAGTAGGCTGGAGGGTCACAAGCAGGTGGGAAGGGCCACAGCTGGGATAGCTGACCTTGATTGACTTGCTAGTGGGGCAGTGTGAGAAACAGAGAAGGCCTTTACACTGTGTAAGCATTTCTCAGCAGTTACTAAACATTGCATATTATCAGCAGTGCTTTGGCCACAAATCCATAGCACCATACAGGCTGCTATGAAGAACATTAACTCTATCCCAGCCAAAACCACTACAACTTCCAAGTAGCCTGAAATGTAGGTGATATCAGGCTGGGAGTAGAACAAAAACTTACTACAGCTGGAAGGATAACAACGGTGTTTAATCCAGGTTAAGTGTAATAAGCACTTAAATTTATCTATGCAATAAGAAAGCATAAAACTGTTCAGAAAAAAAAATGTAAGTAAGCTCTAGTGATATCTCAGTAGGAAGGTTTGATGAAGGCTACTTGCAGATACAGTATTGTTTGATGGTACTGGCTGTAAGAGAGAGACTGCAAAGCACTCTCACTCACACACAAAATCACTATTGGAAGAACAAAGGAACCATCAGAGTAATATTTATAAATATGTTTTAAGCAAGATTAAAGATGTGAGCAGATTTTTGAGTATAACATTGACTAGTAATAAGCTTGTATCTGTAAAGAGAAAGCTGTCACATGTTTGATTCTATGGTGGTCGGGATACAAACAAGGATTTTTTACACTCCCTTTTAATAAATAAGATTACACTATAAAGTATCTTAATTTATCATTAGTTTCAGTTCTGTATCTCAGATAACACTGATTTAGAAAGAAAGGACTAAACCTAATAGTCCTAATAAGCCTAAAAATTTCTGATGATCTTTCAGTCATATAATCAGAATGCTACCTATTTTGACTGAGGCTGAAAATCCTTCTTCCTTATGGCCAAGCTAACTGACCTGCAATGTAATGGAAGTAATTCCCAGAAAATCTAATCTCATCAGAACTCAGTCTAAATGAAAGTACACAGTTCAAGAAGGTGTCTAGTACAATTCTTTCAGACTGTAAGATCTTTATTAGATAAGGGTCTTCCTTCGTAGTTGGAAAGAACCTCACCATGTAACATAACATAAATACAACACCAGATACTGACAACACCAGATTACTGACAGTGGACTCTACCTTGATCTTTCCTTTGTGAGTAGGGGTTTTCACCAAAGACTTCTAGAAATAAGTATCTATGTTTGATCTTGCAGAGCAGGACTTTTGATAGTGGATGCCTCTAATGAGCAGTGAGAAAATACCATCTATATAGTCAGAGTGCAGACAGTGATCAATAATACAACATTAGAAGTAGTTTGGAGTATTATTTAACCTGCAGTCATTTCTTTATAGTATTTTAGGCATAGCATAACTAGCTTAAGGGTTAGGAGTGGAGGATTGGATCATTCTTCAAAACTTTGTTTTATCACCCCTCCCTTCCTTGAGACATTTTCTGTTTCTGCCTAGCATTATTTAAGATGCAAAAGGAAAGACTTTAATTAGAGAAATGAAGGCAAAAAGATTCCTTGGAGTACAATGTGAATAGATTTTTTTTTTTTTCTATTAAAAAGGTTTAATAAAACACTCCATGGCAGGGGAGTTGGACTAGATGACCTTCAAAGGTCTGTTCCAACCCAAACCATTCTGTGATTCTATGATTGATTTTCATGTCAACCTCACTTCCAAAAGTGGATCTCAATATGTCTCCTGTTTTTTTTGGCTAGGACAGAGCTAATTTCTTCTTAGTAGCTAGAATAGTGTTGTGTTTTGGCTTCCATATGGGATTGTTATGAGAAGAATGTTGATAACATACTAATGTTTTCAGTTGTTGCTGGAAGTTGAAGGACTTTGTGTTTTGCTAACCTGCAGGTCCAAGGTCTGGGGTCCACTGAGGAATATTAAAATTAGTAAGCCAAATAAGCATTTGGATATGCCAGTGGGTTATTCAATACCACATAACATCATCTTCAGTATATTAATGAGGATGTCTCTCTTGATCTTGTTTGCACTTGGGCTCTCACTCTCCTGGGATCGCGGTTTCACTTTTCGGAATGGTCACTTCTCCAGAATTGTTATCTGAGAATGGGCTGGGCTTGTTCAGTGGGTGGTGAGCAATCCTACTGTGTAACACTCATTTGTATATTCTATTATTAATTTTATTACCATTACCATAATTATTATAATTATTTTTTACCTTTATTATTTAAAGGGCTTTTTTTAAATTTCAACTGTTAAATTGTTCTTACCTCAACCTATGATTGTTGTTACCTCTCCACTTCTTTCCTCTACTCACTGGAGGAGACGGACAGTCAGCAAGTGGCCGTGTTGGGCTGCTAGCCAGGTGAAATCACCACAATATGTTTCAGCTTTAACTCCCTGATCAGATTGTTTCCATGTCCAAGCCTATTTTTTTAAATTTAGAAGAGTATATTTTTTACAAAAAAGTTTTAATTTTCATGTAAAGTTTTAGTTCCTCTTTCAACACAGGACCTTTCTTCATGTCTTCCATCCATGGAAATTTAGCACATAGCACTCTTGTCACCCATTCTCTCAAGTTTTAGCTGGTTGCTGTCCTGTGTGTACATACAACTGCTCAATGTTTGATGAGAAACGTAAAATGTTCTTGCACTCATAATCTTCACACTGAACTGTAAACATGTGCTTTGTGCAGTCTGCATGGAAAATACTATCAGCCACCCTCAATGCAGATTATCAATGCGTAACCAGCTATCTCAGGAAGAAAAGTGAACAACTGTCTGTGGCTACATCTTCACTGGGATGGTTAGAGCATCTAGATGGCAGGCTATGCTGAGAAACATATCTGCTTGCTTGCGATGAAATCTTAATTTATAATTTAACATTGATGTCTAGGAAGCACAGAGGGATTTTTTTAAAAAAAATCACAATTTAAAACAGGAGCAGGCAGTCTCCTGGTTTATAGCATGCTTGGTCTATAGCTAGGTTACTACCCCCGACAATATTTTAGCTTAAGAATTAACAATGCACTTCAGATGCATTTGTAGCTGAAAATGGCTGATTCCCTATCATGATACTTCTTTGTTACTTCATGTTACTTTGTTACTTCATGTTGCTTATTTGACTTGACATGTTTTTTCATGTCGAGTCAAATAAAATTTACTGCTTTATCAGTTAAAGGTATCCAGAAAAAATTCTGAGTTCTTAATCACATCCCATATTTTTACTGTTTAGTTGCTTTTTTGCTATAGTGATTTCTGTCTTATGCCTTGCACCAGCATCTACTGCTTTGTGACAGGGGGTTATTTTCTTTTTATAGTAGTGGCTATTAGCAATTCTGAAAGATGGACAGAAAGAAAAGTATCTTCCTAGTACTGCTTGAAACAGGCAAACAAGATGGAAGAGGACCTCTTATTTTGAGGGATGTAAATCCAAAGTCTTATAGTTTTTAGCTTTTGTTTTCCTAGCACCAGAAATTTTTTCCCCTAAAAGATTAAAGACATCGAAGCATGCCAGCATGGACAAATATGATTCTATTATATCATCATTAAAATACTATTATTATATTGACTTCTAAATACATATTTTCCTCAAGCTGTAAAAGTGTTTGTATAATAGAATCTGCATTTTTAGGTGATCAAAACAAAGTAAGACATAAAGAAATCATTGCAATGCACTCTCAATTTCCCCTTTCCTTGTAACAAATCCCTCCTGAAAACAGATAAGAGAAAAGACAAAGCAGATGTACCATGTTGTGTCTTGTTACGTAAAAAGAGTGTTTCAGAGGATTGAAGAGCAAAGGCAGCTGGTCTGGCACTTGTTTTCTTTGCATTCATTAAATATTTCTTATGTTTCTCATCCTTAGTAGTAACTTAGTTGAAAGGTATAAATGCTACTACTGCAGTTACAGGAATATTCTAACAAAAGGAAAAGACAATGTATGACACGATAGTTGTGCCTGACTGCACTTGTTAGAGTAAAGGAATGGTATTTTAAATACAGAATTACAGGCAACAGTAGTTTTGCTACAGAATTTTAATTTTATATTGACTAATAATCAGCTTTTTTTGCCAGGAGCAACCATCCATCAGTACTAAGCTACTGAGGAAAATACACAGATTTAAACCTCAAAACTGCATGTCCTGTAGAACATCTAAGGTAACAGCAATTGATTCAAATGAAACACAAAAGAAAAATTGTAGTCCTTTCATTGTACCAAAAGTAAAATTTGGATAATGCATACATGCACATGGAACCTGTATATTTAAAATCTATTTTTTTTCATTGTAAGATCAAAATCTTCAACATAAAATTGACTAATATTCTGAAGAGATCTTCATGTGTTTTGTCTCTTCCAGAAACCATTTCCTTTTGTGAAACAGAAGAAGGGAAAAAAATAGAAAAAAGATGGAAGATGGAAACTTTTTCTGACTGTAATGGGAATGTTTTCAACCCAATTGCTGTCCTGAGGCAATGCAACATAAATTTAGAGTTATTTGCTCCGACTGTACCTAATTGCTTGCAGCTATGGTCTGAGGGAAAACAGAAAGGGCTATGAAGGGTATAACTTCTGCCCAGAAAAAAAAAATATCTTCTATGTCTAATTATTTAATAATTTTACTTTTCTTCCCCTGTATAATAAATATCAAAACTAAGAATATAGTATAAGTTGGTCACAAAGTCCAGATACAATAATGAATATTATTTTATTTGTCCTCATTAGCATAATCTCAAGATACACTGTTATCTTTTGAGAAAATTGCCATCAACATCAACTTAAATATTTATGAGTATATCTTTATATTATTTGTTTTACTTCTAAGGAAATTCTTTCCTTTCTAGTCAGGAAAAAATAACCTATGACAAAAATTCTCATTCTCTGTGGGTAAAATATTCCCATTGCCTACTGAATTGCTCAATATGTTCACAGAGTTCAGGAAAACAAGAGGTGTATCTAAAGACTGTATCCAGTCTTTAGATTTAGCTCCAGGTTTATCTGTGAGTTCACTGAATGCAAAAAGGGTAGGATAAGTTAACCAGTCCTGAAATAATTACAGACACATCAGAGCAATCTCCTCAAATTGCTGCTATGCTTAGGATCTCAATAGCAATAGACGATTCACAGGATCAGACCATGTGAAATGAGAGCTTCATGCCCAGAAATGCTGCATGCCAACTTTATCACTGAAAAAAGCTTTGATTTAAAAGCATAGAGGCTTTGGGGTTAGATAATGTATAAAAAGCTAGGGAAGTCTGCCGTTTCCTTGAGGTAAGATTAGTTGTAATTTGAGGCAACATGTACATAGGTAGTCCTCATGTAGTTACAATTTTTGTATTTTTAATGATCACAAGCAGCACACAAAAAGCACTGGCAAGTCAAATATCATGTGGTGCGTTTGCCCCATAATACAAACATCTGAGTATCAGTCATGAGAACCTGCCTCAGGACTATGCATGTCTTGCACAGTTGCATCTAGCTTCAGAAAATTTCATAGACAGACCTATGCTGCATTTTAGTAAGGAAACTGGCTTATGGGTAAGCAGTGCAGCATGGAAAGTTTTAGCATGAGAAGAAATGCAAAACAGGGTGCCACAGGGCTGAGCTTTCCTACATGTGTGCTAATCCACTGAAGGATAACTTGATATTAAACTTCCTCATCTCCAATGGAACAAGAACATAAGTACTTGCCTTAACTTTTTGAGTAATGCACATTTTGTAGTAGATACCTCTTTGGTGCTGATCACAATGTCTGCTCTGGGTCCAATCTGAACTCTGTTATGTGTTTAATGACCTAGTTTGATAAACTGACATTATCCTTGTATGATTTTTGGTGAAAATTTTGCCAGAAGAGTTGGTTCTAATTTAACTTTTTCTTTCTTTTTTTTTTTTTTTTTCCTGAGTTGATTCTGCATCAGATACAAGAAGTAATCAGAATAACAAGAATCACTGTTCCAACAGCCTAGTGTAATTGTATCTAAATTACAGACAGAAAAAAGCCTGACAAGTAAAGCAGTAGAAAAATATCTTTCTTTGATCCCTGATTTTGGCTTACTGGGAGGTTTTACTTAAATTTCCTAAAGATTTAAGAGTTTAGCAGTAACTTTAATTCTCGTTAACTGCAGTACAAGCTGAATTAATGTAGGCGTCTCCTGGCATCTAATCTCTGACATTCTTCTGCAGCTGACGTTGTTGAATCCTGCGAAGTTTACAGGATTACTCAAAGTTTACTCCATTTCTCGGAGTTCTGAAATCTGAGTTCTGATTGTATTTTGAATTGCTTACTTCTACTGAATGCAGTATCAGTTTGAGACCTACAAAAACCTCTTGTGTCTCCCTCTTCTCATCTTTGGAAGAGAAAAAGTGACGCAAGGATTGTTCCTTTACTACTGTGTAATTAAGTTTAGTTTCATGGAGTTACAAAATGGCATAGCCTCATGAAAATTTCTCTGTTTTAGTTTTTGAAACAGTGATATGGCTTATTAACAGAGGTGTGGTATCTTCCTCTTTAAACTATTCTGAACCTTTTAGATCAGTCACTTTTCTATAGCTGGAGCTACTGAATTGTTAGGTCTTAAACTAACCTTGGGGAAAGGTAGAGCCATATGTTTAACAGGTGTGTTATTTATGGTCTTAACGTCATGGCAATGTTGTCACTGATGTTCACGTTCACATAGGTGGCAGCTATATTAATGTTTTGTCCCAAAACTACCTAGGGACTCACCTAGGTTTGCTAGTTGCAGCAAGCTGAGCATTTAGTCACTGAAACAGATACTATTTCATACTGTGTCATAATTTTCCACTCAAGCAGCACAGTGAATGCTAAGACACAATTGTCTGGCCATAATACACAAAGACCTAGCTGGCACATGAAAACAGTTGGGCCAGAGACTATTGTTGCATATGCTAAATCCCTGGATGGAAGGACAAGGTACCCAGTAGTCTTCCAATCTCTAATGTACCTGGTCTATCACAATGCCAATGTGCCAGTCAGTGTCATTCTAAGGTCATGTCTGAAACCAGCTATTGCTATGACTCAACTAGTGTCTGCTCTTCCAAATGCTTTTTTCTCTTTCTCACTCACGTATACATTGAAAAATAAAAAGAGAGTGGTTGAGAATTGCCTTGGGCTCCTGGACTTTAACTAGGACAGAACAGATTAGCTTTATAAAAAAGCTAGACTATTATAAGGAACATTCCAAAAGTCGGATATACCCTGTTGGCTGATACACGCTACCTCCAGCCTAGGGGACAAAAAACCTCAAACCTGCAGTCCTGTTTTTGTGGCCTATCAAAAATTTTCAGTCTGGTCTAAGATAGTGCTCTCAGCTTCAAATGTGTTATACCTGCAATTAGAACAAACAGTCACTACAGCTGAGCTGCTGAAAGGAGTAATTCAGACCATCAGCCAAGTGGGACAGTTTGACATCCTTTTCTCAGGCCGAGCTTCAATGGTTTATATCTTATTGCTTAAAAGTTTAATGGATAATTAATGAAACACCACACTTCCGTTATAGTGATGCCATATGTCTTTTAACAGTTTTCTAACTACTTTGTGTGTGCAAATTTTACAAATAAAAGAGGCTAATGTTACCTGTTTTGCTTTGGCTTTTAGCAGCAGGAGAAACAGAGTCCTTTTTCTTCCAGAACCAGGATCGTGATGACAGGGGAATACTTTCTTCAGAATATGAATATTGGTCTAAGTAAAAGTGAAAACAAAACAAAACAAACCTTTCTGAAAAAGTAATTATTATTCTAGGGGTGGAGTTTTTTGTTAAATAATAAAATAAAATAAAAAATACATTCAGTTAATATACATAGTACAGATAGCAATGAATCTAAGATAATTCAGGGACGATCATCAGGAATTCCTATTTATCATTTATAGTAAAAGGAGAAAGTCACACTCTCTAGTATTTAAAATAGACTATTTAAAGGAAATCTACATAGAGAGATTAAGATCAGTCATTTTATTCTGATAGAGCATGTTCATGATCTGCCTATGAAAGTCAAGAAAGAATCAGTGTTGTGTTCTCACATAGAGCTTTTATATCTTTGAGCCAGTTTTAATATAACATCTCAGTATTCATTCTGCAGTGAAGGTCGCTTTACATAGAGTATTGCTACTTACAGCATTAATAAATTTAATGTATTTCAGATGAAAAAAATCACTACAGAAAATTTTAGGACATTAGGGATTAAGAGTAATCTCACAGATGTATAGAATTGCTCCTCTGGAGATTTGCTGCTCAGCAAGTTCTAAGGAATCTTGGTACTGAAATGCTAACTGTAATACCAATGTTGTATGCTAAGTGTCATATGAGATACAGGAAAACAGCTAAAACAGTCCTGTGCTCTCAAAATCAGAGCAAGTTTTCCTTGGTTTCTGGTTACATTTAGAGACAAACCAAACTAGCTCTGACAATGGGGCTCTAAGAGTCTCTGAGAATCATCAGATACATAATTTAAATTGCAAGTTTTGCAAGTGTGTTATATGTCTGGTAATTGCTGGAACACAAAGTACAGCTTATTGTACTGCGAGGTGTTCCAGACATCAAAGAAAGGATGCTGTAAAAGGGTGCAGAAATCAGCCAAGTTTGTATGATACCTTTCCTTGAGTCTGCAAATGCAATATTTAAATTACTAATGCACACAGTTAAATTATTCAAGCATCTTGCCATATGTGAATGGTAAGCCCCACACAGATTAATCTCTCTATGCAAGAGACAGACATTTCAAGGCTATGGCAGAAAAAGAAGATGGAAAACCAATAATATCTTTGCATCTGTTTCTTGTTATTAGTATTTAGCAGTTACTGTCTGTCTTATTGTATGGCCCATTGTATGTCAAGTTATAGAACACTGCAATTTGATCCATATCTCACAAAAAAAAAAAGGTTGTCTGCAATGGCAGAAGAATATATATAATATAAAACAAATGTTCTTGTAATAACTTTGTATAGAAGGGCTGTTTGAGAATAAGCCTCTTCACTGCTCCTGGTTACAAGACTTTTCTATCTGTGCAGAGATGTACAGACACTCTGCTATTCAATATTATCCATAATGCAAGTGTATACTGTAGGCTTTCTTATGAAAGCATCCTATAAAAACCTGTCCTACCCTCTGTGCTCTGATGCAAGTCAAGGAAGGGCGGTGAGAGACAGGACAGGGTTGGTGGGAAAGCCTTTATAGTTCAATAGAATAGCCATAGTGATAGGAGAAGATGACTGCTTCTTTGACTTGAGCAGACTGTTTCTGCCTTTAGTATGTGGAAAATGAGTTATGAAATCTGATGTGGATAAAGAATAACTGTTCTCCCAATGTCCTGAACAAATGGACACTGATAAAAGACTGTGTTGTTACACTTTGTTGCTTACAAAAAAGTGGAGATTGTTGTTTTTATTGCTGCTAATGCTAACACGTACAATCAGCCAAGTAACAGAATGTAGCTGAAATATTCAGCATAGCTGCATGGTTGGAAATAGGCCTTTTGGGTACTCTTCTCTTGTTTGTGAATGGAAGAGTAGCTGCCCCTTCTATTTACCTACAGGCTGGATGGTCTTAGAAGTCTGGTCCTTCTTTCTCATTGAGCACTGAATCACATTGATATCAGCTTGTTTTATGACATTTAAGCCTGCATTTAGAGCAATGATTACTGTTATATGAATTCAGCCTTTGCATTGTTAATATGAAGATTCATCTTCTGAGAAGGGTATATTTTATAACTCCATCTCATCCCCTGAAATTAACTTAGCAATGACCGCTGACAGTATTTTACAGGTAGAGGTTTGTTTACATTGTCATAAGTTGCAACTCAGAGTTTTGCCAGACAAAAATGCATTATGCAAACTCTTTCTTGTTATTCATTCCAGTCAAACCACATTTTTTCCTCTAACACTGTCAAGTTAAACTGCCTTAAGCAACAGCCTTGCCCCATGGCATTGCCTAACAGATTTGACAATCGTGTTCTTTAATTTGATATTCTTAACTTCTGGTGTGAAAGGAGGTTACACAGTCAGCTGACTTCTCCTTTTAACATTAAAAATCTTTAATTATCTTAATATAACATATTGGCATGAAGGAGACCTTCTACAGAAGTTATCAACTAATAAGGTACAGTTAATAGTACAGCTTGTTACCACAAACAGCAGGTTTTTTCTTGCTGTATTATGTTGATGTTATTGCTCTTTCCACTGGAAAATCAAAGTGTAGGCACATTTCATACTATAAGTCACAGAGATACTGAAGCAAAGACAAGAATCTAGAGTTACTTTTCTCTGGAAAATGATGTGCCTTTGTAGGTTTGTTTAAAGACATAGCTATTCCATTCATATTGGTTAGACTTGGTGTTCCATGCTATTCTCAATCTTTGCTTATTTATTAGTCAGCTGTCTTAGAATACAAACACATCACAGTGTTCCACTAATGCAGTGCTATTCAGCTCTAAATCAGCCATGCTAATCTTCTTTTAATTTTAATCTTTAGTAATGCATTTAATTTTTAAGAATAATGCTTGAGAAATATATTTGACATCTGAGAAAAAATTACTTTTACCAATATATGTGGGAAGAGTTTCAACTTGTTCTTTAATATTAGGTAAGAGCAGACTGTTCTCTTGTGATTTATGGACAAGATTCTCAAGTTGTAAAGAAAAAGCATGAATCTTCCTCATCTTTCCCTCACACAGCTTTTTAGCGGCTTGCTCACTAAGGTGGGGCAAGGCAAACCATCCTGCTTTTATTATAGACTTTGCATAACTGTTCATTTATTCTTTAATCACACACCCTTGAAAAGAACTCATAGAATCTGGCCTCCTGCTTTCACTTATCTGAGCAACTAAATATATATTAGTCTCAAACTAAGACTGTAAAAGCTGAATATTTTAATTTTTGAGGCTCAACCTTGGTTACCTGCTAGCCCCCAGATATGGCCACTTCAAGGTGTGTATAAAAAAAAAAAAAAAGTTTGAAAACAAAAAAAGTTTGAAAACATACAATAGTATCTTGTAAGAGATATTCTATACTATTAAAATTATTTTAAGAGTAAAGGTATAATTTAATGACAATTTTTAAATGTCACAGTTAGGTTACACATTATCTCTGTGGAAAATCCAGTAGGTAAACTACTAAATTTGACAATATACACTTTTTATCCTTTTGTTGTGACATTATGTTATTTTCTTTGAGACAGAATCCACTCGTAAAATTATTTGCCTGGCAAATGATTTTTTGCAGCAAACAGAAGATAAGATTTCAGGGAAGAAATAAGCAGCAGGGACAGGCTAATTTGAGCAAAGATCTCAGCCTTCAAAAAATATTCCTAAATAAAATACGTCATAAAAAAGAAAGGGGGACCAACTGCTTAACCCGTTTTTTATCATTTATCTAATACCTAGTTGAATGTCTTTTTAGTTAGTATGCTGTTGCTTAAAGTCCAATTGAAACTCCTTCCCCTTAAATTTAAGTTCATTACTTCTTGTCCTACAATCAAATTGAAGACTTTTGAAGACTTCTGAACTTGTTCTTCTGAGGAAGAACATAAGGGTTCTTATATTATTAGACCACCAAACCCACTTTTCAGTCTTTCACCAGAAGCCACTTTCATTAGTCCTTTGATCATTCCCTCATACAGTCTCATACTTGCTCATTGTATTTCTTGAAACGGCATGCCTAAAGGGAGACAGCACATAAACATGAGCTCATATGGTCACTTGCTGTGGCTGAAAAATACTTAATGACTTATTGAGCTGTGGAAACCCAGTCCTGTTTTTCTAAAAATTCACAAAATATTTGTAAACCCTGTAGTGTCTTTACTTAGAAGACATTTATTTATTTCACTTTTCTAAACATTTATGAAGGCATGCACACAACTTTCCAACTAGTGACTAGCATTTGTATATATGTTTTCCTAGGTTAGCAAAACAGCTTTTGAAAAAAAAAAAAAAATTAGCTGTATTCAAAACTGTGCTTATTCACTTGTAGATCTTTTTGCCACCAAAACAACTTAGCTGTTTTAGTATGTCTTTCATATCAGTGTAGTTTTGTTTTGTTTTGTTTTTTTTTTCCCCTTAGCTTTTGTTGACAGCCAGGTAGCTTAAAAATAGGTGGTTATCCTCTTCACATTTTCACTCAGCTTGTTTAATATAGTAGTGGCCTGGCTCCACTCTCTACTCTCAACAACTGTGTTCCATAATATAACATACATGAACAGTTTAGTTTTTTTTCCTAAATAAATATTATTTCCTAAAAAATTACCTTCATCCATTGTCATTGGTCTGTTTCTCAGGGCCAGTGTTTCCACAGATGTGATAGTTACCTTCTGGTATTTTCTGACAGCCTCCGGCACTGTGTACATAAATATTTAATTTGTAAAAATGCAAGAGCTTCACTAGGCAACAAGATACCTGCAGAAAGCAAAATGGGACATATGGATCAAGTTTCTCCTCAGTTTTCTGCTGTGGCTAGCAATATCTGTTTTGCCAGGAGACCAAATCTTGCTAGACGAAACTCAAAGCTGTAGAAGACTTAAGTATAACTGAAAAAACCCGCAGGTAGATGTTATATATCTGAAAGCACAAATACTCACAAGACTAGAAGGGTTTCACTAGAATATTTTACAAATGTCCACACTTCCTTGTTCCAGCAGAAAGAATGTGAAATATGATACTCTTGCTACATTTTCAGTTGATACTCTTGCTACATTTCCAGTAATGGTGAAACTGGTAAAGATGTAAGGGGTGTTTTATGCAATTTCAGTCCTAATTTCACATAAACAGAATTATTAAATGCTTCCAGATGAAACTGTTATTACATTAGAGCAAAGTTTGCCCTGCTTTGGAAGATTGCTTCATGGAAGCGTATTGTTGTCTCCCTGCTCTGTTAATTAGAAGTAAAAACCCGCATTTATCATTGCCGATACCATTATGCTGAGACTGGTTTCAGCTAATGGACAGGTAGGTTGTTTTGAACTGTAGGTCAAATATTCTGTTCTCTTGGAATAACTCCAGGCACAAAACTTGTTATACATTCTCATATTAATTTGAACAATACAGCACCAGGAACTGAGAAGCAAATACTACTCAGCAGTTGCAAAAGCAAATATAGAATAAACTGCTTGCAGACTGGTGTGATCCAGCTTAGGCAGGTGAGACCAGTGGCTCAGGATTTCTACTTCACTGCTATTGTTCTGCAACCCGCCCTTATGTCAAAAAGGATTAAATACAGGATCTTGCCTTAGACTGTAGTCCAAAAGGAAGGCTTTTGGTCTTGCTGACTCAACAAGAAGTGGCTTCATCGGAGACAGCTTCATTGGGAATCTTCTTCCAAATAATTCACAATTAATCAATTTCATATGGCTAGTTTCTCTAGTGTTCTATTTTGAATATATTATAGCTTCACTGGGATGTGAAGAATATAACATGATACAGAGCCTAGATAAAAGGCTTCTCTGAAACAGTACTTTCCTTATATAACAGGAAATATTTTGTGATTTTACTGTTTAAGAAAATAAAAATATAAAGGTGCATTTTTGTCTTCACACCTCCCCATACATACTTTTTGCCTCTTGCTACAGGGGGAATAAAAGAAGAAAGAATGGAAAAGGAAGGAAAAAAAAAAAGATAAAAGCAGCTATTTGAACTATCAAACTGAGGATGTTTGATTTTAAAAAACCTGCAATCTTATGAACATAAAAATATTTTTGATAGATTATGTTTCCAATTATTTTTAAAACAATAAAATAATGTGTGACATAGAATTAGCACTACAACTATTGCTAAAAAAACAAAACAGAAAAAGACTTGACTCCAAGTAATATTTAACTATGGTACTTTAGGTTTCTACTTCCATTTTTTAGTATTCACTGTAATGTGTCTTGCTTTACTTATTTTTTTAAGTGGTGTGCAGTAGGTCCAGTCCTAAACTAGAATCTGACTATGTTAGCTATTAAACAAACAACAAAAAAATTGGCTGTGCCACAGATATGTTAAGATAACTCCTTTCAGTACTTTTGTTCTGGGTGGTGTTCTTGCTAATCTTATGTTATGAAGAATCTTTACATCACTGATTCATTTGAAAATCTTGTAGCAGCTCCGGGGATAAATAATTTATTATATATATATATAATTGGACCACATTTGAAATATCACATGTGCACCTTTCCCCTTTGAGGAAATTCAGATGCAAATCAAGCTCTGAGTTATGTACCTTTAGGCAGTTCTACAGTAGGACAAATTACAACAAATACAGACATGCCTTGAAGTTTCTTTTCTCACTAGTAACTATGACTTGAGCCATGTCATCCATTGTGCTCTATATAGTATTTCTTCTCGAGCAGCCACAACCTTGGAGCAACCCAGTCTGGAGTAAAACTGAAACACAAAACCAAGAGTTTTCTGGATCTTTAGCTGCAAACACAACAAGCAATTGCCATTCAACATCTGAATACAGAAACCTCTAACAAATCTCCTGGATGCAAATTCTTTTGCTGAAAGTAAAAAAAGTTTTTATATTTAAATTGAGGAGAAAAGACATAAAACGGAGGAGGCCAGGAAAAGTATATCTTCAAATGCAGTATTGCAGTTTAAGTTTATCTATATCTTATTATTGTGAAGATTTGAGGGAGAAGCACATGAAGAGCTTCATTTTGTTTTAGGTGAAACTATTCTAATGCTCCATAGAATCAAATCAGTTTTGCAGTCACTGACTGTGAATTAGTTCTGTCTGTTCTGTACAGAAATATGACTCCTAATTTTGACAGGTAAGGTACTCAGTGAAATAGTGACACTGAAGCTGTGTTGGACAACTTTTCCTAACCACAACAATCCCCCAGCAATAATGGGGACAGTTAAGGTCAGGTATTAAAAGAGAAAATGGAATGTCTAGTTTCATTATGTTTTTTAGACTGTTCTTATGACATCCTGAATGTAGACAATGAACAAAACATAATTTATTGTTATTCACTTATTATGCCATTCTTGTTTCTGTGTGGTAGTGGGAGGCAAACCAGCGCTATGCCACTCTGAACAGGTCTCAGCTTGACTGAAGTAATTCTGAAGCTTCAGAGTACGATACTCACTCCTCATTATACATAGGGAGTAAGGTATGCTTTACTGTTTTAATCTGATGTTTACTGTCAATACATCCACTCACTGATATTCATTTCAACATACAGAAACAACCAACACAGCACAGTTTGTTAAGGAAATATTTGGAAATGTTTAACAGATTAATTTTCTTTAAAGGAGAAAGAGAACTCAGAAATGGCAGTCCATGTAAAGCTACTTTAGAGAATCGAATAAATTTTAGAACGCAAAATAAGCTTTAAAACTCCAGATTGTTACATTTAACCTATATATTGCAACACCACAGGTGGTTCATCTATTCATTAACTTTTTGCAAGTTAGTGAAGTCTCTTATTTATTTGAAGATAAGCAATGTAATTTTGCAGCAGAGTTCAGTCTCCTTTGAGATACAGTGGACTACTCATCCTGCTTCTTGGACTCACTGGAAGACACTGCCTAGTTCCACTCCTAAGATCAGTTGTGACATGCCACCAGCTCTCCTGCTTTGTTTTGTTTTGTTTTGTTTTTCACAAGACTTTTCTTCATTAAGGGCGCTGAGCTTTCCACAGCAGTCATAAATTGTTCAACTGTTTAAAGTAAAGCTCTGTCATTTGTGTTCTCTTCTCTTGAATGCCACTTCTGTTATACATACACCCTCTGATTAGCATTATAGACAGTATAGAACAGTAAAAAGCTTCTGTGTTCCTACTTCTTTGACTTGTCATCTTAGTACTTCCCACTGCATGTGCACTAATTTATACCTTCCTCACTGTTTCACAACTTTTGTCACAACTTCATCATACAGGTCATTTTGCTCTACTGTGATTTGTAGGAGGATTTGTGTAACCAGTGTTTCCAAAGCTTTTTTCCTAGAGGCTTCCTAGAAGGTCCAGATTTTCCTTCTATAAATGAATCTGGCACACAGCCACGGCAGAGTGAAGATTTATTCATAGAAGGCAGTCTGACAAGTTGAAAAAACTTCTGGAAGCATTTCTCAACCTGCATCCTTAAAATTAATTCCTGGTTCCATTAAAATGAGTGACAAAACTTGATCTCATTTAAGCTGAATGGGACTCCCACTTCTTAAAATGATGGCATCTTGATATGACTTCACACAGAGCTATTCTACCTGTTTCTAGTTCACCATGAGCTATTTTTATTTCTTTATGTAGGGGGCAGTTCACTAACATTTTGTGTCTTCTGCATAGCCAAGCTTTGGTTTACAATGAGACTCAGAAAATCCTTTTACACTTCTAGAAATCTCTGAGGATACAAAAAGGTATTTACTGCAACTATGTGAAAAGAATTATAGCTAATTGTAGAAGCAGGTGTGTGTCTGATTATAGCAGGGAGTTCCTGTTGCCAGAGGATCAATGCCAATTCAGTGTTTCATGAGGCACTAATAAAATACTGGCTAGTCCCTGATAAAGGGAGAGGTGAATAATATTTTGTGCAGTGCAAAAACAAATACAATTAATCCCAGTGAGAAAATTCCTCAAAAATAGTGACGAACTATGTTGAATCAGTACCAAGACAACAAGGCATGTTGTCCAATCTTTTCCCTATTTGCAAGCTTGCAAAGCTGTCTGAACTGAATCAGAAATAACACATTAATAACAATAAATCCTTTAACAGAGAAGTCATAAGAGATATTATACATTTTTTATTATGTATTATTAATATATATTTTTTTCCTTTAAGTATGAAGCTAAAAAAGAAGCTGTGTGCCTAGATTTGAAGCTCTCTGCCACCCAGCCCGTGAAATAGGTAGCATATGGGTACATACGGGTACATGGGTATCCTCATGATCACAGCCTGATTCTAGATGGACCTATGTAGAATCATGCAGATTAAGTGCAAATGAATAGATGGTATAGCTGTTTTAACTGAAATTGAAATCTAATTTGTTGTAATGTCAAAGGAAGAGATAAAGGTCTGAGCAGGCACTATACTTCAGTATGCAGAAAATAAATTCTTCTGGATAATATAACTGAGACATGCTTCCTAAAACAGGAATTTGTACAGGAATTGGTAAATACATGTTAGTGGAAGAAGTATAGGGTTTACTTTAGACTACCTTATTGGAAGTATTACTCCGCTCTCGTAAGGCCCCACCTGGAGTATTGCGTCCAGTTCTGGAGCCCCCAACACAAGAGAGACATGGACCTGTTAGAGCGAGTCTAGAGGAGGCCACCAGGATGATCCAAGGGCTGGAGCACCTCTCCTATGAGGACAGGCTGAGAGAGTTGGGGCTGTTCAGCCTGGAGAAGGCTTAGGGGGGATCTTGTAGTGGCCTTCCAGTACCTGAAGGGGCCTACAAGAAAGCTGG
Organism: Antrostomus carolinensis; assembly: GCF_000700745.2. Lineage (NCBI taxonomy): Eukaryota > Metazoa > Chordata > Aves > Caprimulgiformes > Caprimulgidae > Antrostomus > Antrostomus carolinensis. The sequence continues at coordinate 19,752 of NW_010328506.1, forward strand.
GGAAGGACTTTTCATAAGGGCAGTTAGTGACAAAACAAGGGGAAATGGCTTTAAACTGGCAGAGGGTAGGTTTAGATTAGATATTAGGAAGAAGTTCTTCACTGTGAGGGTGGTCAGACACTGGCACAGGTTGCCCAGAGGAGCTGTGGCTGCCCCCTCCCTGGAAGTGTTCAAGGCCAGGCTGGATGAGGCTTTGAGCAACCTGGTCTAGTGGAAGGTGTCCCTGCTGATGGCAGGGGGGTTGGAACTAGATGATCTTTAAGGTCCCTTCCAACCCAAACCGTTCTATGAATCTATGATTCCTTCAGTAGGACTGCTTTAACTCATGCAGCAGTGATATTACATGCTCTTAGGCCTATATCTATGTCACTGTCTCTATTACTTGAAATCTGAGTACAGCTGGTTACCCTGCAGGTCCTGGCTGTCTGTGGAAATGGGGTAATGCATTTCTCCTCGGTTCTGCAGGATGTGGATAAAAGCTACTGAAGATAAATGAAGTCATAAGGTGCAAAAGATGAGAGATGAAGAGTCCAGGTGGCTCTGGCTTGCGATCAACTGGCTTAAAATGGATGACTGTCCTGGTGAGCAATAGGCAGAGCTCTGTTTTATGACTTATTGTCTGATTAGTACACTCAGGAGCTCTTGCAGGATAATGTTATTTCATAACAATGCAATTTGTTAGCATCAGTTTCCACTTGTTCATTTCATAGGTAATCTGAATATCACTTGTAAAATGGGCTTCTTTGGTTCAGTGTGAGTAGAATGGACCTCTCCCAAATAACCCCAAACTCAAATATGCTTTAAGGCATCCCAGTTAGAACAAACACAACTGCAGCAGGAGAGGCATCAGCCTCTGAAACAGATGTTAGGGCTGCTGACCTTTCTCCCAACTTTGAACAAAATTCCTGATTCATTTTGCTATCATCTTGTGTAGGATGAATTGCTTGGGGAAACTCCATCTGTCCACTCAATCTGTTGTCATCTGCCTCAAGAGAAATATTTGGCAAGGTCAAATCTGGCTGTTTACCAAAAGCGACTGTTTTCCTTTTCTATTTTTACTGAACATTTCAATTTCTCTCAGCAGCAACTGTATTCCATACTACATTCACTACTGTATCAAAATAGTGATACCAGCGGTATCTGAGAAATGTCACATTGAGTATGAAAGTAAAGAAAAGCATTTATTTAGTCACTAACATGACAATAGTTGCATGCTTTGCCACTTTTGAATAAATGGTTAAAAACTTAACAATGAACACAAACGTTCCCTCCAATTAATTTTTTTAAGTGCAAACTTTTTGTACAATAAAGCTCTCTCACTCAGATTGTGACTCACTACAGCTTCAGGAAGACGATGAGTCAATATCTCCCTGCCCATTAAGGAGGAAAAGCAAATGCAAACAGTTCCTGCAATGAGTTGTATCACAATGTATTTATGTCAGATCACTCTGAAAGTAGAAACACAGGCCTGAAAGACAATATTTTTTTTTTTTTTAAAAAAAGAGGTGAAAAACTACTGTCATGAAAATGGGATAACAGCCCAATTATTGCGAAATCACATTAGAAAAAAGATTTGATGTGAAAGAATGTCTTACTAAATACTTGTTACACACTGATTTCTACCTTTACAGGACTGCAGTAAATGCTGCTGTGATATTTTCTTCTCTGAGAAAATGCCAAAAACTTATAAAGATGCTCTGAGCCTGTGTAACCCAGCTTTCTAGGTTAATTCAGTACTTCAAAAGACTCAGCTAGGTGCACCAGGATTATGCACAGAGTTTCAACTTTTGAGTGTAAATGGATTGTAATTAGCTATGCTCATTAATAGACAAGGGAAACCATCCCAGAAAAAGAGTATAAACAAAGGTTTTGGCGAATATCTGACACCAGGATAGAGTCATACTGACATGGAGAAAGCCAGAAGGCCAGGAACAATCTGAACTTCACACATCATAATTAAATAAACAAAAACAAATGCAACCTGACAACTGCTCACAGTGTTGCTATCAGCTGGTAGGCCCCTTCAATTGTTCAGCTTACCAAAAATATCTAAAACACCTTTGTCAAATAGCACGTGGAATGTGCAGGAAAAAAGGAAAGAACACCGTGCAAATTGCTGTCAGAGATCTGAGGGAGCTGGCAGCTACCTGGGGGCCAGGACTGGAAGGGGTGGTGACCATGGGTTTGGCAGGGCAAGACCTGGTGGCCCCTCCTGTCCCACCACCCCAGCCAGGAGAAGGACAGTTGGGATGCACCAGGGGCAGCCCCAGCCCAAGACATCGGGTACCTCCTTGGAGAGGGCAATGAGGATGGGATGGAACAGGACATCAACCCACAGCCTGGGCCCAGCCCAGATCCCACAGCCAGTCCCAGCTGAGCTTCAAGCTAGCGGGGTGGTGGCTCAGGTGGGGACCGAGTGCTGGGGCTGCAGCTGATGGCATGTCCCAGGGCTGGGGTGACCTGGCCACCCCTCCCACAGCACTACTGGGGGCTCATTCCTTGGCCTGGTGAGATGGGGACCCCCTCAATTCTTCTGATCCTGAACATATCCCCGGCATCTGCAGCCAAACCCTGGTAGAGTGAAATGTCAGGGTCTCAACTTTTTCTACAGAGCTTCCTTTAAACAGAGGATGGCATAAGCAATGCTGGATTATATATGCAATGATGTGCTACATTTGAGGAATTTTTGAGAGTCCCCTTTAATGCTACCCAGTAGTCTGTTCCCATTCTTCCTCATTTTATTAACTGCTACACTTAGGTTTCAAGGGCAGACTGCATTTCATGTATGTTCATGATAGGCAGATCAGCCATACTTCCTCATTCAGGATGTACCAGTGTCTAGCAGCAGGTCCAGGTCAGCAGAAAGCAGAACGTCATCGAGCTGGGAGGTTTATCTGCTAGTTGCAAATGTGTCTGGTTCAGGAAGTGGTATTTCTACATTGAGTATCACATTCTGGGCCAATCTTAGATGTCAGAGATACACTGTGTGGTGCTATGGTGGACGTGCTCTGGCAAATGACTTGAGCTGGCTGAGTAAGGAAGTTCTTGCAAGAAACAGCTTCTAGCAGGCTGGCGAAATCCCTCATCTTGTGCAAACCACTCTCGCTTTGAACTTCAGAATTTAATCTGAAAGTTTCAACCTCTTTTTAATTATGTAGGTGTCAGTTATTGCCCTTCTCTTAAGCATGCAAGTTTCCAGATGTTTCTTTAAAAAAAAAAAAAAAAAAAAAAAAAAAAAAGATACAGAGTATTGATATTAAATTTTAGAACTGTCTTACTCCTGGACCATTTCTGCCATGGATATGTATTAATATATTCAGTTTGAAGTAATATCAGACATGTGAAAATGTGAAGGAGTAACTGAAGTTTAATTTTTTAACATTTAAGCCTTACGATCACGAAAGATTTATGGCAATTTACTGCAATGAGGGATGTGGTCATGGGAGGGGTAGGAGAGCTACCAAGGCATACTCATTTGTTTTCTTTTCCTTTCTGAAATCTGCTCCTGCTTTCTTCAGCACATAGTTTTGCAATGACTTTTTTTGTGTGGTTCTGTGTTTTGGACAGTACCCAAATTTAGCTGCGGCAAAGAGCAGCTTGTTGCTGGGGCTGTGCAAACAAGCTGGTTGCTAGGTGGGGTCTCCTGCTTGGGGCTATAAAAGCATTGTGAGCCCTGTGTTCTCTCACTCCTGACTGTGCTGCCCTAAAAAATACTATAGGTGAGGTAGAAGGTAGGTTTCTGTAGTTCTTTCCTGCTCTCTGTAGACCTGATAAACTTTAAGAATTGTACACTAAATTTGTCAGATGACCTGGTGCAATTTTCTGTGGGGTGGATTTGCTGGCATGGGAAAACATGGGTGTGGGCAGCAGAAATTTTTTCAGTTTTGCAACTTTTAATGTAGACAGAAGGGATTGGACAATTACTGCTTCTATTTAATGCATTTAAAGAAGTGGAAAAAGAAGCTTAAAAGATTAAAAGCAAACTTATTTGGAGTCGACCGTTTCCTATGCTTTCTCTTTGCCTTTGTAGTAGGTTCCTGTAGAAATCTGCAGTAAAACTGGAGTTTCTGGAAAACCTATGTACTTTGTATGGAAAATTAAAAGAGGAAACAGCTGTTGTTAGTCTAAAAATAGTTTACTGCTTTGAGACTGTAGAGGAGTTTTTGTTCATGAAAGTGATGAAAATGAGGCAGAGCAATCTTTCAAAAACATAAGAGCGAAACCCTGGTTTTGTGACTAAGAACATAGACAAAGCCACATAAGTCAGGGTTATATCATCTTGGGTTTGTCCTAAAATTTTCCATTGAATTTTCTAAGGATTCGATTGTTTTTCTCTCTGATGTTTTCATCCATATTCAGTAGACTTTCCTACTGTAAAATAAATTACTGTGTTAGATCTACTGCCTGTTTTTCTCTTAGGGTGTAATGACCTTAATTTACATCAAGATCGTGGTAACTAACATTGGATAGTAACCAGAGATGATATTTCTGATACAGTTCATGATATGGTTAAATAAGCCCAGAGAAATGGTGTTTGACACAGACTGTAGTGTAAAAGTCTAGTTTGCATCTTTAAATATTTTCAATAAATATTGAGTATTTTCTCAAAACTTTTAAAAATTTGCATCTGTTTAGTTCAAGGGTGCCAATGGCATAGAATCATAGAATGGTTTGGATTGGAAGGGACCTTAAAGATCATCTAGTTCCAATCCCCCTGCCATCAGCAGGGACACCTTCCACCAGACCAGGTTGCTCAAAGCCTCATCAAACCTGGCCTTAAACACCTCCAGGGAGGGGGCATCCACAACTTCCTTGGGCAACCTGTGCCAGTGTCTGACAACCCTCACAGTGAAGAACTTCTTCCTAGTATCTAATCTAAGCCTACCCTCTTTCAGATTAAAGCCATTTCCCCCTGTTCTGTCATTAACTGCCCTTATGAAAAGTCCTTCCCGAGCTTTCTTGTAGGCCCCTTCAGGTATTGCAGGCTGCATCCTGGGGTGCATTAGAAGGGGTGTG
>NW_010328507.1:0-10560 GCF_000700745.2 Antrostomus carolinensis
CCCCCCGCCCTTCCCGCCACGGCCTGAGGCGCGCAGGGGCCGCCGCCATCTTGTCCCCTCACGATGCTGAGGGGGGACCCCACTATCAACGCTGCATCTCAGCTTCCCCCCCAAAAAAAAAGCGAGGACGATGGGTGGGTAACAGCCCCCACCAAGGTGGCGAGAGCCGCAGTGCAAAGTCCATAGGGCACAAGCCAGCGGATGTCTGCAAGGTGATGGGTTTCAGAGCTCCTGCATCCCTGGCAGAGGAATGGCTGACTGCTGCGCTGCTCTGGGCGCTGCCACCACAGCAGTGGGTCTTCACCGTCCCTGCTGGGCACCAGGGTACTAGCAGGTCTTTGCCATCAGACCCAGCAGTGTTTGTAAAGAAGGATGCTTTTCTGGAAAGTAAGTTAAGAAATGATTAGTGGTCTCTCAACCCTCACTGTTAAGAGTAAAAGTGATTTGTCCCAGTCAGGGCCCTCCTTCCAACATAACAGAGGTTAAACTGGATGAAGATGTATATGACAGCTGCAGCCAAACACTGATTTTGGTCACTCTCTTTAAAGCCCAGCTTTACCACAGGACAGCACCCACGACAAAAGTTGTGCCCTCTCACTGCTTTGAGAAATTACAGGCATCCAGCACAGATTCAGGAGGATAAGGCTCTTGCCAGGATTCTCTTCCCTCTAAATAAATAAGCAAGCACCATGTTTTTCCACTAACCAAGTCACTAGAAGCTGTTTTAAATTACACTTTTCAGTATGCTTAAGATCAGCAGCATTTTATGGATGAGACTTGTAACATTCAGCATAAAAGGTACAAATCAGGTACATTCTGCTGCGCCTTGTCTCACAAAAAGCGATTAAACTTAATTAATTCCAGACTGCAGGGTGCATTGGAGCAAGGTCTTGAGCATCTGAGCTCAAGCATCTGAGCAGATACTTCTGTCTGTATCATCCTTACCATGAGAGAAGAAGAAAACCCACAGGCACAAGTGCCTGCAAAAAGGACCACGTTGAACTTCATATTTTGAAGCTGCAGTTTCTGCCATTACAAGCTGTATTTTCCATTTTAAATATTCACGGGCCAGCATTTTATTCCCCATATTTATTCCCCATTTGCTCATTGCTTCTTGCATTCCAACCCTTCATCAATTGTCTCCTTTTTGACAGGATCCGAGCTGGGGGAAGGAGAGCGATTTAACCTGGAGCCGCTGAGCAGCTGCCAGATGCAGAGCACTCTACTTGTAGCGCAAAGCAAAGACATCTGTTTGAAACGTGAGCAGAGAGGCCGTAAGCCTGTTTGTACCTTCACAGAGAAGCAGCAATAATCCTCTGCCTTTCACAGAGTCTCCTCTGCCTTCCACAGAGTCTCTTCTGAATTAACTTAAGTGCAAGAATAGACCTCTCCTATCACCTCGACACTCCCACTCTCCTCAGCCTGGATTTTTCTCCTTACAGGCTGGTGCTTTTCTGCAGTGGATTCAGGGTCCTTGACCCCTAGCAGGATTTTTTTGGGGGGGGGGGTGTTTTAGGGCTTTTAGGACAAAGAGGAAGGGGGTTTTGAGCTTTTTGTTAGCCTCTTTGCAGAGTAGCAGAGATTTCTCTCTTAGCATCAGTCTTCACAGCAGTCTTTCACTACAGGCTGGTATGACAGAGCAGTTGAAGGCAGAATAGCTAGAAACAACACACGGTGAAGCACTGACCCATAATGCAATCAGCCTCCTTCCCCAGAAGCATTTTTCAATACCCTAGGGCACCCAGAATTTGCTGACTATTTGATTCGTGCTGCCCCAAATTCCTGACATTGCGTAAGCAAACCACAGGACCAGGAACTAAAAGATTCTGTCTTCTGATCCTTTTTCTAAGGCAACTGCCTTTGTTTTCTTAAAGCAAATCAGTTTCTTTCCCACCTCTGTTTTCCTAGTCAGAGGAATGTAAGTTTAAATCTCAGCTCCCAAGGGAGAGGGTTTTGCTAGTTTTTGCAAGATGCTATCCAAATGCTAAGAGTTTAGCAAATAATTGCTCCAAAATGAGCCCCTGCATTTTATTTCATTTACAATGATTCAATTAGCAGTCATCTAAGGAATTCTGAAAAACTGCTGGGTGTGAATATACTGGCTCACAGAGATTTGTTGTTCTTAATCCAGATGCAATCCTGGCAAGCAGAGATGTGCAAAAAAAACCCCCTCACACTTAGTCCAGCCAAGGTGAAGGGCACTGCTCATCCAGTGCTTGGCTTGACGACAGCCTGCATCCATCACCTGAGAGAAGACAATTGCTGCTGTCACCCAGTCTCCTGAGCTCCATCCATCACTGCTCAGCCAGGTTGACTTTTTTTGTTGTTTGGGGTTTTTTTGTTGTTGGGTTTGGTTTTTTTTTAAAAGAGGTGGTTGTTAAAACTCAGCTACCAAGCCACTTGACAGTGAGAATTATCAGACATGGTACACCAAGGAAACCTTTTGATTTGATCCTAATGAAGCCCTGTGAATAGGTTTGGTCTCTCCTAACAGTTGGTCCTACGAGGCATCCCAAAAGCATCCTCTACCCTTGGCAGTCCCTCGGTCCAGCAGCACACAGGCAGCTCCACAGTGAGCACAGCCCCACAACCACCACCTCCCTCCTCCCCTGCCTTCAGCTTCACTGCCTGGGGTGAGACTGTGTCTGATTTCCAGAAGATGCTGCCTTGGATAGTACCCAGCTAGGGAGGCAGAACTCAAAGCAGCTATCAATGTATTTCTGAATTAAGGGAAGGAGGAGTAATCTTTTCATTTCTTGGGAGTGATCTGGAAAAATACCATTCCCCACAGCTGGGAACCAAAGTCCCTTAGAAAAGGCCCCAGAGCAGAGAACACATTTTATCTATGTGAAGGGATATGTAAGTAGCTATCACTCCCTTATTGTTTACCAAATATTACTGCCTAGCTGTGGCTGTCTGCAGGAAATAGGCACCGACTCCTTTTATTACAGTCCTGTTGCTCCTGACTCATGAAGCTTTGACTGAAAGACTCACTGAGTTCAGTTTGTTTTCCTGCTCCTAACCACGCTCTCAGTTCCGGGTCAGTCTGCAATGACTAACAGATCTGCCACATCAGCTTCAGCACGGGGTTATCTCCAACCAGCCTTCCAACAAAGAGACAAGAGGCTTGTTGGAAGACCCAGGGTTTAACAGGTCACTGCACAGACAAATGTCTCAAGCTGGATGAGAGGGCAAGGGTTTGAACAAACATTACCCTGAAACAAGAACCAGCAGCTTTGTCTGCAGATTCCCTTTGCTTTGCTGTGTTTGTGTGTAATTCTGTCCCGCAAACTCTGCGTAACAGCCAGTTAACATCCATCCCCTGCTGTTTACAGATGTGGTTTGCACTTGGTTCACCTTCAGACAAAAGGCAGTTGAACTGGACAGTGAAGTAATTTCATTTTAGGGAATTTGAACAGTTAAACACCCCGTCGAAGTAATTTCGTTTTAGGGAATTTGAACAGTTAAACACCCCGTTCCTCTCTGTCCTACCTACTGCGTGTTAGCATGACTTGCCATTTACTGCACTGAGCTACAGCTCCTCTACAGAGAAAAAGCACCATACCCTGTGCAGGCATTTAGTGACCAGGCAGGAATGGCTCGAGTTAGTCACAAGTCACTGCAAAGCAGGCTTACAAATTGAAGCAGAATTGACCACAAGAGAAAACATCCTGTGTTTTGCAGGCACAGGGATAGATTATGGGGGTGTAATAAAGATTTGGTACCAACCCTGCTCTGTACAGCTGAGCAGAAGCTGGGAGAGGTGCAGGGAAGGACCAAAGTGCAACCAGTAAAGACCACCCTGTTCCCTTCCCAGTTTGGTGCCCATCAGGAGCAACCTTGGATCAGCAACAGCAGGTTAAGTCGTGTGCTGGATGGGACCTTCCCCCAGCTGCTACACCAAGAAAGGCTGAGGAGACCTGGGTGAGGCTTGGCCTGCGCCACCTACTAACACCGATACCAACATCTCCCCTTCACAGAAACTTTCTACCAACACAGATCCTGTAACTTGCTGTATTGCTCCCTGCCTAATTTCAGCAAGCTCTGGAAGAGGTTCTACTCCCAGACCTCCATGCAATGTCTTTTACTTGACTTTATCTAACAAGTCCATTCCCCAAGCTCAAGAGTGGGACACTTAAAAATTTTACTCACCAGAAAAGTTTCACCAGAGGAAAGGCTGAGGGGACTGCTAGGTTTCACAGAGGCTTTTATTGTCTCATTAAGCTCTCGTTAATAACTTCCTCACCTGCTGCATCTCCCTCCCGTTCATTTGCACCCACCAATATGCTGCTGGTACTCTCAAAGCTGTCTTAGCTCCCACTCCTTCCTCTTAACTATTCTGAGCCCAATTTCTATTTCCATGCTCTCATCCAGGTCCCAAAGAGAAAATACCTTCTCCTCTTGAGCTACCACTTGCCACATCCTCCTTGGCTGATTTCCTCCCTGATATCTCTGCAGCTTCTCCCAGCTCCACGGTCACCTGCTGTACTGTCTCCTCAAAGCAAGGCAGCAACAGCTCCTCTTCAGATCCCTGACTTACGTGTTTGCTAAACCAGCATAGAACTGCCAGGCACAGCAATCATCCACTGCTGCTGGAGACCTTCTGCATGCTGGAATTCACCCCAGGCTTTACCTCCTTGAGATTCCTGAGACACCTTCAGCTAAGAGCCTGTCTTCATTACAGAAGCAGCTGTGTCACAAGACCCAGTTACACCATGGTTGTCCCTCAGCATGATTAAAACACCACAGTTATTTTCTCTTTCACTAAAGATAGAACATCTTATTATCCTGCTAGACCTTAGTCTGACCAAAACTGTAACGCTGATCCAGAGCCACTCAGGCCTGTGACTGAATCAGGACACAACCAGGCTGTCATTGGATTGTGCCAATTCTCTTTTCAGCATGCAAAGGTCTGTCATCCCTCACCCAAAACTGTCCCCATGACGTCATTCTCCCCATCTGTGCCAGCTAGTGAGGTAGCACCATCCATTGCTACCTTCCTTGGAGGGCAGCTCTGCACCACAGCTCTGGCCAGCGCAGTTTCTACACTCAGAAGGCACAACCTGTGACAAACCCTCTAGCCAAAAATCACCTGCCAAGGCTTTCTGAGCACTTCGCCGAGATATTTTGGTGATTCCATATTTACCTTGCCTGACACCAAAGTATTAATGACCTCATCAGACTGCTCACCCTCATCTGTGAATTCATATCAAACGCTCTGCCCATTGAAACTGGCTTTTTCTCTCAGCTAAGGCTCCCCCGTGCGCTGCCTGATCCCTGCACACCCCAAAGGTTCTGCCTGATCCCCACACACCCCAAAGGTTCTGCCTGATGCCCACACACCCCAAAGGCTCTGCCCATCCCAGGCCGCTGTTTGTATGAGCGGGGCTGTCGGATCAGCCCCTCCGTGGGACCAATGAGGCCTCAGGCCAGCGGGGCAGCGGGTTCAGCACCTTTCCCAATGACTGCAAACACTGAGGGGTTCAGGTTGTTCCACCCATCCGATCGCATCCGAAAGAGCCTTGAGAGCAAAGCTGCGTCAGAGGGGAGCACAGCTGCCAACAGAGTCGTTCAACCTCTTTTTTGTTTGTGTACCTTTGGAAAAAAATTGCTTTTTAGGGGGGGGTTTTTTTGCATTCAAGCTTTTGTAGATAAGCACACGACAAACACAAGTATCAGAGAGAAGGAACAGGAATGAGGGACTATCACAATTATCACTGTGATAATGAGATGATAGTCTGAACATGAGGGAACTCGATACAACGGGAGGTTTATCTTGGACCCAGTCCCTTGGCAGCCTAACCCCGTACTGATGTCAGCACGGTTTCTCCTTGCACAAGGCCGGGGGTCAGCCCTGGGGTGACAGACCCATCTCCATCTCAGGCGCATCCTGTAACACAGCAATGGTCGTTACCATCGATAAAACATTCGCTTCCTCCTTTTTTCTCCCAACAGGATTTTGGGAAGTGTCCTCAGGAACGGCTGAAAGCTTTCTCAGCCCCTTCCCCATCACGCGGGGAGATTTTGACCTTTGTAAAGACACGCTGGTTTTTCTTAGGTGTAATAACGTGCTGCTCAAGTGGAAGCAACTTCTGGGAGGGGTATTGTGAGAGAGGGAGAGCAGCTTGGTCTCAGGTCTGGAGTGGGATGGGGTTAGCTGATGAAACAGAGCTGCTGCGCGAAAGGCGTGCTGGGCTTGGAGGGGATGTCAGGGAGAAGATGGTGCTCCATAGGTTAGCTGCCTACTGGTGACAATTCCTTAGATCACCCAGGCTCTCTGCTTCATTTAAATCATCTTGTCCCATGAGAACCCTGTACCCACCTTAGATGTCCAAATGACCCAGAAAATTGCTTTCTTTCCTACCACAAACCAGGTCAATACTTCAAGTCCTGCCCTTTAAGGGTGATGGGGTGAGGAGAGAAGCATGACAGGAGTCCAAGGCCTTGGTCCAACGCTCTCAGAGACTCCTGTCACAAGGAATTACGAGGGCTCTGCAAACAGATAAGGGAAACCAGAAAGAGCAAACGCTGCTCTGTACAACCTTGAGGCTGCGATCGATGCTGTTTTACCACCAGGAGCGAGTCGATAGCCCCGGAGTTGCGCGCTGCATCGCAAACATTGCCTGGATGGCAGGCAGCAATTTGTGGCAAAGGGTAAATCTCTCCCTTCTACGGATGGTCTTGTTACATTCCCTGTTCTCAGCAGGTTCTTGCATGAATTTAAGGGTAAGTGCATGCATGCCTGTAGGATCACGGCCTTCATTCAACACCCCATGGCCCAGCAGACCCATAATTAATCCTTCCCATGTTCAAGTGACAGCTCTCGCTCGATAATGTCACCCACGCAGCATAGCGAGGTACGTGCAGATTCGTACGTTCGGGCTGAGAGTCAGAGATCTTCCAGCCATCAGGGCAGTGGGACATCTTACAGGCAGACTGAGGAGGCCAGGAGAGGGAGGTGTGATACAGCCACCTACTCGTTCAGCTGCCTACGATGGGCTGGGAATGACAGCAGCTCAACACTGTCGTTCCCTTTTACCTGACCAACATTTTATACTTAATAAAAATTAAAACAGTTCAGAAGCTGATCAAGCCTGGGAAAGAAAACCCACACCATCTTCATCCTGGGCAGTTTGCAAATGTGAAATGACCAGACCCAGTTCGGCCTCACTTGCTCTTCTTTTTTCTCCAAACCACTGGTTTTCAAATGCACCAAAATTTCTGAAACCCACCCATGAGCCAGGACCGCGAGCTGGCAATGAGATCCACGTGGAGAGAGTGTCCCAGGCTCCTCACACCCAGGCTGAGTCCTGGCTACTTCAGTCGTAAGAACTGCTGCTAATGCCAGTGGTTTCCAAATTCTGGGTATTTCATCTTTTTATCTAGTTGGCTTGGCTCAACGAGTGTTTTCTCACACAGGCAACACAACAACTTTTATAGAAGTTTAATGGGGTTTAATATTCATTCACCAGCCATACAAAATGTCAGATCTCCGCTATTGAAGGGCCAGAACCAAGCCAAATGCACACACAGAGGCAAGCGCTGCTCAGAAATGGTTCCGTTGTACAGCAAACCTGAGGAACTGCAGCACAACTGGTAATTCCTCCTGCCACATGAGCAGGAAGAGACAAGGTGAGTGTCTTCCTGGTTATTCCAGTCCCTACAAACATAAAACCAGCCATTTCATTTAACCTTCTCTCTTTAAAAGACACATTTGCCTCCGGATGGATCCCACTGCACCTTCAACCTGCTTTTTTTTATTATTATTATTTTCTCCTCCAGCTTTAGCAGCCCGTGCACCAGACTGGAATGATACATGGGAAAGGATCTTTGAATTTTCTTTACTGATTTAATTACAAGGGACTTAAGGAATAGCTCTTCCCTCCTTCCTCTTCTCTTCTGGACAGCTGAACATCTCCAGTACATCCATATAAATCCAGCACAACCGTACACCCAGTGCAGCTGCACCAGATTTTGCTCCCTGGTGGAACCCCAGCTGCCAAGAAAGTCTGGCAAGGGCAGGGAACAAACTCTCCCCTCAGCTCACCATGAACCCAACAGAGATGCAAACAGGATTTGTCCCCAGATGCCTCCCCCCCGCCCTGGGGAACATACAGGGTGACCCTGGGCAGCAGCGTGAGAGCACCAGAGAGCTCCCTCCTTGGGAGCCCCAGGAGGAGAGAAAAGTGAAGGGAACTCTGCCAGCAGAGTCACAAACTCAGCAAATTTTATAAAATTGAACAAGCTTCCTGTTAAAAACTGGAAGCTGTACCAGATCAGCCAGGTCTGACAACTGTGGTTGTCCTCTCAGCATGGCCAGTCACGGAGACATTTTGCTGGGTATGATGGACCACAGGGCATGGAAAAGGTACCAGGAAACAAGGCAGCCAGCGAAGTGGCGCAAGGAGCAAGATGTATTTGGACTTTCTCACCCTTCTCCAGCTCCAGAGTTGTTCAATTTCCATAGTATATTAAGTCATAGTAGGTTGGAGATACCTCAAAAACCATGAGATCACACTTTTGTGAGCACGTGCAGCCGTTTGCAGCCCCCAGTGCTGCGATCACAGCTCTGAAATGAGGGAAAACTGGAGAGGAGAGGAGAGGAGAGGAGAGAGGAGAGAGAAGAGAAGAGAAGAGAAGAGAAGAGAAGAGAAGAGAAGACAAGAGCAGAGAAGAGAAGAGAAGAGAAGACAAGAGCAGAACCTACAGGTAAACAGGGTCAACCAAAGCCCCAATCTTTTGAAGTCTCTGTTGTAAAACAACGTTAGGAATACAACCAATCAACCCCATTGTTATAGCACTAGCTAACATTTCTACTGTTGCACATATCTTTCAAGATGTTAATGATTAAATATAGTGTTAATGTGACTTTTAAATGTGGTATTAATATGACTTACTTTCACGAGTAGAGAGGAGAGGAGAGGAGAGGAGAGGAGAGAGGAGAGAGAAGAGAAGAGAAGAGAAGAGAAGAGAAGAGAAGAGAAGAGAAGAGAAGAGAAGAGAAGAGAAGAGAAGAGAACCTCCCCCTCCATACCAGCACCTGCTCAGAGCCTTGGGACCTCTGCTTCTGAAGCAGACCTGGACTTTCTCCTGCTGGTCAGGCTGCCCAGGACCGACTCCTCGCTGAAGGCACCTTCAAAGGTTGACAGGATGGACTGGCGAAACTTCTCCTTGAAATCCGGCCCCACAAATACGTACAGGATGGGGTTGATGCAGCTGTTGAAGAAAGCGAGGCTGGAAACCAAGGGGATCCCTATGTAAAGAGCCATTTTCATCTCATGACTGGAAGAGTTTTTGGATATCTCCAGCAAGGAGAAGACGTGATAGGGGAAATAACAGAGGAAAAACGAGACCGTGACAGCAATGATAATTCTGTATGGCTTCGCAGAGCTGGCCAACTGCCTTCTTTTCAGCTTGACAGCAACGATGGTGTAGCAGATGAGGATCACCATGAAAGGGATGAGGAACCCGCACAAGAACCGCGTTATGATCATGGCTTTATGCCGCATCCTCCACAGCCTCCGCGTTGCCTCGGACGTGTAGTCATCGGACAGAGCAAAATTATTATAGCAGCTGGTGATGTTCCTGGAACTGACCACGGTGTCCCGAAAGACGAGGTACGGGGAGCTGAGGAGGAGAGCCAGGACCCACGTCCCCACTGCGATCCTGGCTGCCAGCTCCGGGCTCCTGCGGTTGTGAGACCAGACGGGAAAGGCCACAGAAACGCAGCGGTCCATGCTGATGACCGTCAGGAGGAAGACGCTGGCAAACATGTTGAGGAACGCGATGGTGCTGTTCAGCTTGCACAGGAGCTTCCCAAACGGCCAGTGGAAGCCCAGGGCGGTGTAGGCGATGCTGAGGGGCAGGAAGAAGGTGAAGATGAAGTCAGCAATGGCCAGGTTGAGGAACCAGACGGAGTTGACCGTCTTCTTCATCTTGAAGCCCGCAATCCAGATGACGAGGCCGTTCCCTGTCACCCCCAGCAAACAGGCGATGCTGTACACCACCATGGAGAGGACGTGCATGCTCTTCTGGAGGCCGGAGTAGTAGTCCTGGGCAGTGGTGTTCTCCAACTGCACATCAGGGGAACTGGCAGGGAAGGGGGATGGAGAAGAAGAGACGCTCTCCATCACCAGCGACCTCGAGTCCTGAAATCATAACAGCACACACCGCTGTGACCTGCTGCTCCTGCGGCTCAGGGGAAGGGAAGAGCTTCTAGGAGCTCTACACAAAACCTACGTGCAAAGCCAATTATAGAACTTCATATATAGTTGATATAAAGTCCTTCTCTGCAGCACCTGCATGTCACAGAAACCACCGTGACCAGAGAAACTGACCCAGGTTCTGCTGTTGGTGTCAGCACTGTTGGAATGACACCTCCATAAACGGCCTACAACAGCAACCCAGCATGGTCCAGCAGCAGAACCCTGCAAACCCAAACCCCTCAGCTGTGACAAGTCCTCTTCGATAGCCAATGACAAATGAAGATAGCAAAAAACATCAGAAACATCGAGGATGGTCAAGATCTGTCTCCTATGAGGCCAGGCTGAGAGAGTTGGG
>NW_010328508.1:0-247 GCF_000700745.2 Antrostomus carolinensis
ACCCCCACCATTCTGTGATTCTGTGATATTCACCCCACCAAACCCCAAGACACCCACCTTAGGGGACCCACTGGTGTCCCTAAATAGTTGGTGGGCACCTAGAGAGGATGGTTCAGAGCACTTATGTGGAGAAAAACAATGACTACGATTGGGGACTCCAGTTCTGGAGCCCCCATCACAAGAGAGACCTGGAGCAGCTGGAACAAGTCCAGAGGAGGCCACCAGGATGATGCGAGGGCTGGAGCAG
>NW_010328508.1:608-11513 GCF_000700745.2 Antrostomus carolinensis
GCTTTAAGATCCCTTCCAACCCAAACCACTCTGTGATTCTAAGATTCTATTTCCCTCTGCAGAGCAACATTTTCTCCAGAGAGGACCCAGAAGGAGGAATGGGAGATGAGATCCCTCATCCTGTCCCACAACATCCCTTTAATTTCCATGTCTGAGTTTAGAAATGTTCTGCTCTGGGAGGGCAGTGAAGCGATGGATGTGAAGCTTTATTCTCCTCTGCATTATTCATAAACGCAGTGAAAGCACAAACCAGCCTCCACGCGAATGGCGTGTGCCCTACTTTTCAGGAAACTAAAAAGGCAGGCGGTAATGAAGGAAGTGAAAACAAAACAACCATCTCAGGAAGACAGAATGCCTGGGAGGGAACATGCACCAGGCTTAATGAAGATCTACTTTTTATTTTTGTCTTGTTTTAAATTGCTCTGCCTCACGTCTCTGCAGTGAAGGGATTTGAGATGCTCATTTTTACCTACTTGAAAGGAATTTTTGTTAATAATAGTGTCCTAAATAACAGTATTTATTATTGGGTGTTGGTTGATAGCCAGCTGAACATGAGCCAGCAGAGTGCCCAGGTGGCCAAGAAGGCCAAGGGCATCCTGGCCTGGATCAGCACCAGTGTGGCCAGTAGGAGCAGGGAAGTTCTCTTCCCCCTGTACTGGGAATCACTGGTGAGGCCGCAGCTGGAGTGCTGGGTTCAGTGTTGGGCCCCTGAGTCCAAGAAGGACATGGAGGTGCTGGAGCGTGTCCAGAGAAGGGAACGGAGCTGGGGAAGGGTCTGGAGCACAAGTGTGCTGAGTTCCCTTGTGGCTGAGGGAACTGGGGGTGTTGAGCCTGGAGAAAAGGAGGCTGAGGGGAGACCTTGTGGCTCTGTGCAAGTCCCTTGGAGGAGGGTGGAGAGAGGTGGGGGTGGGTCTGTCCAACCAAGGCCCAAGGGACAGGACAAGAGGAAATGGGCTGAAGTTGTGGCCAGGGCAGTTGAGATGGGATGTGAGGAAGAATTTCTTTGCTGCAAGGGTTCTGAGGCATTGGAAGGGGTTGCCCAGGGCAGTGGTGGAGTCCCCATCCCTGGAGGGATTGAAGAGTCGTGTAGACACAGTGCTGAGGGACATGGGTTAGTCATAGGGGACTGGTCAGTGTTGGGTTTACGGTTGGCCTCAATGATCTTGGAGGTCTTTTCTAACCACTATGATTCTATGATTCTAAATTCAGAAGTCACAAGCAAAGGATGCTCTTCCCACCCTTTTCAACCTCTATTCCAAGTAGCATTAAGGGGCACATTTGCCTGGTTAACCTACATATGGAACATCAGAAATCCAAACAGGTGAAACTTTAGTTTATGATTCCTTTTTTAGTGACCCTGAAGGATTTCTGCCAGCAAGTACCACTCTCCTCGCAGCCCAAGAGGTCTGAAACAGAAGAACCTTGTTGGTGGATGGGATGCTTTTGAGAGCAGCAATTCTCCTGGGAACATACAGCATCTCTTTCTGCAGTGAGGCAGCTAAAGGCTCAACATCTAAAATTCCTTAAAAATGCATTTAGTCTGCTGGTGGTGAGATGCTGGGCCATGTTGCCCAGAGAAGCTGTGGCTGCTCCTCCTCGGAAGTGTTTGTGGCCAGGTTGGATGAGGCTTTGAGCAACCTGGTCTAGTGGAAGGTGTCCCTGCTGCTGGCAGGGGGGTTGGGACTGGATGAGCTTTAAGGTCCCTTCCAACCCAAACCAGTCTGGGATTCTATGATTTTAAAAATGGAGCTGATCCCCTCTGATTCCCAGTGTGTTTGATGGACAGCATGAACCCCAGCAGCATGTTCTCCTCCACAGCAGGGTTATTTCCAGCCTCTTCTATGACAGCAACTCATTCAATTTGAGAACACAGACAACTGGTTTTAACTCAGCCACTGAACCACACTATTACATCAACTCCATTCCATTTCACACCGTTGAGGACATTGCCCGCTGTGTCACATGTACCCACTGCCAGAATATTTTATGGAGTTTATTTTGCATTAGTTTTCTCTCAAAATAATTCTTCAGTTTTTCTCCTTTAAGTCTGTTTTCCATAGAGAAGTGACCACTGACAGTGGGTGCCATGCTGGGAGGTCCTGAGTGGTGGAGCTCACACCTGATTTCTGGAATTATTAATGTGGCATCTTGGCTGCGGTCTTAAAAAATGTAATTTAATAGAATCATAGTGGTTGGAAAAGACCTTTAAGATCATGGGGTCCAACCATAAACCCAACACTGCCAATTCCACCTCTAAACCGTGTCCCTGAGCACCTCATCTGCCCGTCTTTTAAGTCCCACCAGAGAAGGTGACTCCACAACCTCTCTGGACAGCCTGTTCCAATGCTTGACAACCCTTTTGGAGAAGAAGTTTTTCCTCAGATCCAATCTAAACCTCCTCTGGTGCAACTTGAGGTCATTTCCTCTTGTCCTGTCATTTGTTACCTGGGAGAAGAGACTGACCCCCACCTCTCTACACCCTCATTTCAGGGAGTTGGAGAGAACAAATAAAAACCAGCAGGGAGATGCAAATAGCTTGAAAAAAACCTCTACATTTAAGCAAGGTCTGAGCCAGGATTGTCTCTGGAGCCTTTGCTCTGCCTCTAAAGATCATGTTGATGTTGTCCTCACTCAAACCATCACACAGGGTTTTTTCTCCACTGACACTTGTGTATCTCCAGCTCCTGAGCCACTGGTCTGAGTTTAGCAGAGTCCACGAAAGCATCTTTCTACGTGAACAAGCTGAGGGCTCTGAACCATGCCTCCTATGAAATAAACCTCCAAATAATGGGGGGGGGGGAAAAAAACCCTGTTGTGATATTAAATTGTATTGATTTGAAGAGCTGCGTGATTGTTCACGGGGAGGATGGAGGTTTCTGCACAAGAGGAGTTGGGTTGAGGAGCAGCAATTTTAACCTTCACCATTTCCTCACTAATTTAGTGCTCAGCAATGTCGCGTTACGCACGGGAAGATTTTGATTCTCAATGGAAAATGATCTGTCAGCTTTCTGGACATGAAGAGATTTCTAATATGAAAAATTATTAATAGGATTTTTTTATTTTTATTTTTTTTTTTTTACGAATCATAAACAGAGAAATGAAATTGAAACATCGAGATGGCTGCCAAGGTTTTCTTGCTTGAGCGTTAAGCTGCGTAACAAAAAGATCTGGTGAGGGAGGGGGGGTCAAAAAATGATCAGAGGATTTATTTTTTTTTTGAGAAAACAAGTCAGTAAAGATTAAGATTGCACTTCAGAAAGGAGAATCAAGGGAGTGAACAAAAGGCTGGCTGGCACAAAGAAGATTGACCAGGGCTTTCGTGTCCTCTTTTCACATCATGGAAATCTAAAAAGCAACAGACAATGATCTGCATGGCTTTAAAAAAAATAATAATAATTCAGTCATTCACACCTGAATTAATCTGCAGAACTGCTTGCTGTAAAGTAGTGTGAGCGATAAAATAGAGCAAGAATCAAAGCATGGGGGTGGTTAAACATCTGTAATGAAAGAGAGGACACCCACAGCCACAGCCACCAGGACAAAGGTAGAGAAAAATCAAAGTCTTCCTGGTTTTGTGCTTATAAAAGCTGCTGACTAACAAGGTTTGGGGCAGATTATTCCATTCCCTACGATTGTGAGGAAACTTCTGAAGGTCAGTTTGGCTGTTTTCTGAGAGGAGAGACCAAGGTGGATGGACAACCTGGCCCTTGCTGAGTGTGGGGGCTCCTTTCTGCTGGGTGGAGGACACAGGCTGTAGACCCCACTGCAGGAACGATGGAGGTCGAGAAGGGGTGGTCAAGGGTTTGCTGCTGCCCACCTGTGCAAACCCCAATTTCCAGGTTATCCCTGTGTTTCCTTGTTCTCTCTTTGACTTCTTAACTGTTTCTTCACTGTCTGGGTTGGGACATCCACTTCTTTCTTGTCTTTGTTGTGGGTGCAAGCAACTTCTCTACTGGAGAGAAGGAGGTTTGTCCTTCAGCCCGCTCCAGGACCTACTCTTTACACACCAGGTGGGTCCCATTTCTCAATCTGTTCCTACCATCCTAACCTATGCCAAGAAAACAATCCCATAAAACATCATCCTAGAGGTCTCCTTCTGTGAGGGTATCTTGACTATGTATCAGAGTTACCTGAGAGATCATCTACAAACCCCACCTTGGGTTCCTGTTCCTCACAAGCATGAAGGACATCCCAAGCAGGATTCATTTCAAGCTCTCCTGGTAGGACAGACAGACACCCATGGGGAGTCTGTCCCCAAAGATCATAGAATCATTTTGGTTGGAAAAGACCTTTAAGATCATGGAATCCAACCATAAACCCAACACATGTCTCTCTGGAGAGATCTTTCCACTGAATGCAGAGGGATCTGGGCTGGACGGGTTAGAGACCATGGGTCTATACAGCTAAAGACAACCAACTCTTCCCTCAATGTGGCAATTGCTGCAGCTGTATAAAATACTTGAACATTTCCTAGTGTTTTGTTGGTTTGGGGTTTTTTTAATTCTTCTTTTTAATTTGGAAAGTTAAATTGAGCTGAAATAAAATCTTTCCAAGGGAACGTGTGGATTTCATGAAGATTTTGCAAAGACAAGTATTTTGTTTGGAAAGCAACGCAGCATTTCTGGGGTTCGTTTTCTAACAGGAACTCCAGCCTTTCAAGGATGGTGTCTGAGATGTAACAAGAAACAACACAGACCCCTCAAAAAATTCCTCCTCCTGCAGTGATTTGATGCTCTCTCCCACTTGGATGTTCCCTTGGTCATTCCCAGGAAGTTGTGGAAGCCCCCTCCCTGGAAGTGTTGAAGGCCAGGCTGGATGAGGCTTTGAGCAACCTGGTCTAGTGGAAGGTGTCCCTGCTGCTGGCAGGGGGGTTGGAACTGGATGAGCTTTAAGGTCCCTTCCAACCCAAACCATTCTATGATTCTATTATTCTATGATTGGTCATCTCCTCATTTTTATCAGGGGATAAGAGACATTTTATAATGTCCAGGTCAATCCACAGGTGTATTTCCATCTCTGCTGAGCAGGGAGGACATTGTCAGTCTCTGGCAGGAGAAGCTACTAATAAATTTGTGGTTTGTTTTTATTTTTATCCTATGGAACTCTTTTCAATTCATTCTTTCAGTGTTACATCCTTCAGGGGAATTTGAGGGTGGCCAGCAGACATCTAGGGGAATAAAACTTGTTTCATATTACAAGTTAAAGATTTTCAGTGGGAAGAAATGTAGCTAAAGACCCTACCAGAAGCACATAAAACCAAATAAAACACAACAGATCCCTCACAGAGTCATCCACAGTCAATGGTTTTACTTAATAACCTTCCAAAAGAACAGGGAATTGAAATTGTGATGCGGAGAAGACAGCAGCAAAAGTTTTTTTGGCAAGAAAACCTTCATTCTTGCTTCATCAGCTTTGGAAAGCTCCCGAGCTTGAGGATCTACTGATTTTATAACAACTGGAGACTGAAAAATTGGCAATTCAGAGGTGAAAGGGTTTAGTGAGGCTTTGTGTTGGTTACACAAGCGTCTATTCCCCTCCGATGACTACTGAGCACTTAGCTGAAAAGATGGCTTTATTCCCAAGTTTTAAAATCCCCCAGCTCTTTTGAGGTGAAGCCTTCAGAATCAACATCTCAGCCAACTGAAAAGCCACGAAGTCAAAACGAAGGGTGAGACATTATTTTTCATCTCCAACGTGAGCTTGGAAATGGATGAGCGAGAGATTTTTTTTTTTCAGGTCTTTTTCATAAAAATCATGAAAAAAAAAAAAGGTTCAGTCCTGATTTCAAAAATGTTTTTCCAATCACAGTTCAGACACTGCCAAATCTTGCACTTGACCTGTGGGACCTGTATCCCTTAAAGAAAACGCTCTGATAACACACTACAGCCTCAAAACCCCACAGCTAACAAATAACGTTCTGATCATAGAATGGTTTGAGTTGGAAGGGGCCTTCAAAGATCATCTTGTTCAACCACCTTGCTGTGGGCTGGGACATCTTCCACTAGACCAGGTTTCTCAAAGCCCCATCCAACCTGAACTTGGAACACTTCCAATGATGGGCCATCCATGACTTGTCTGGGCAACAAGATCTCAAGATTGCTATCAAGATTGTTCAGCCTGGAGAAGAGAAGGCTCCAGGGAGATCTTATAGTGGCCTCCCAGTACCTGAAGGGGCTACAAGAAAGCTGGGGAAGGACTTTTCATAAGGGCAGTTAATGACAAAACAAGGGGAAATGGGTTTAAGCTGAAAGAGGGGAGGTTTAGATGAGATATTAGGAAGAAGTTCTTCACGGTGAGGGTGGTCAGGACAGAAGAAGACACTGGAATAGACCCAGAGTCTGTCAGTGCCACAGGAAAGCAGGGACAGAAAAGACAGGGCATGGAAGACCCAGACACCAAAGACGACATGGTTACTGACATTTCTCCATCCACGACATGAAAGGAGGAGAGAAGGACAAGCAGGGAGAAGGGGAAGACAATCTCGGGGACACAACATGCAGCGTTCAGAAGATATTAGAAGTCATCAACGTGCAGGTAGCACAGCGATGAGGATTGCAAAAATTCCTGGGATTAGGAATAAGACATAATTTAGGGCTCAAAACATGGAGAAATATTCCCAATGTGAAGTTAAGGGTTGAGGTAGGAAGAACTTAACACAAGTCCCTTCCATGGAAAAAATTTGCTGCCAAGCACATGGAAACTGTTGGGGTTTTCTACATCCAGCAGGAAAAGGTAAATCCTTCTGCAGGCTCCAACATGCCCAATCTCATCTCCATACATAATTTTTTACCTGGGGCGTAGCCGGGGCTGCTGGTTGGATACATGTTTGGGTTGTAGGCTGGAGCAGCGGTGGGATAGCCCGTTGGATAACCTGCAACGAGAAAAAAATAAAGGAGAAATTATGCTTTTGTCAACAGGGAGAGAGAAGAAGACAGCATCCCTGGAAAGCAATAAACAACCTGTGTGAACAAAGAGACCATCAGCATAGCTGAGAGAGGTATTCTGAGCTGACTAGGATATAGGAAGGACAATGAATGTGCTCTACAGCCTTACACGTGACATCAAGAATCATCGAATCATCGAATGGTTTGGGTTGGAAGGGACCTTAAAGATCATCCAGTCCCAACCCCCCTGCCAGCAGCAGGGACACCTTCCACTAGACCAGGTTGCTCAAAGCCTCATCCAACCTGACCTTCAACACTTCCAGGGAGGAGCAGCCACAGCTTCCTTGGGCAACCTGTTCCAGTGTCTGACCACCCTCACAGTGAAGAACTTCTTCCTAATATCTCATCTAAACCTCCCCTCTTTCAGCTTAAACCCATTGCCCCTTGTTCTCTCATTAACTGCCCTTATGAAAAGTCCCTCCCCAGTTTTCTTGTAGGCCCCCTTCAGGTACTGGAAGGCTGCTATAACATCATCAATATTTCATCTTTATTCCTCTAGAAAATGAGGACAATAACCAGAATGCAGAATGTAGGAACATTCAATGTGCTCTAGTGAAAACAACCGAGAAAATAAATGTCCTAAATGCAGAACTCAGCTACAAAACCCACCAGCACAGCTATATTTGAAAGGTTTTACTTGACTTGATCATCATCACACTTTGCATCCTAACAGGAGACCTCAGCACCCAACCCCAGTCCTCGGTGCTCAGCACTTCCATTAACCAGAGCTTCTTGCTAAAGGGAAGGTAGGGACGTCGCATGAAAACATGTCAGCCCTTATATTCACTCATGGCTGCACAACTGCCATCCCTGGGAGGGACCCAATTACCTGCCAGGCCACCTGGAAGGAACACGCATGGAAGCTCAGACCCTTTGAAGCTGAGGGAGGTTTTAATGGGCACTTTAGAAAAGGCTGCAGAGCATCTTCGATTTTCATCATCTTCACTCAGATCGGTCATAGGGAGTTCAGGGGAAATCATCTAAAACCCGTCAGCTACCTGGGGGCTTGGAAATCACCGTGCACTGCAGACTCAGGTCCCCGCGTGCACCCAGACACAGAGCAAATGTCTTGTACCAAACTCTTAGAATTCTTTTGGTTGGAAAAGCCCTTTAAGATCATTGAGTCCAACCATGAACCCAACACTGACAAGTCCCCTATGACTAACCCATGTCCCTCAGCACTATGTCTACACGACTCTTCAATCCCTCCAGGGATGGGGCCTCCACCACTGCCCTGGGCAACCCCTTCCAATGCCTCAGAACCCTTTCAGCAAAGAAATTCTTCCTCACATCCCATCTCAACTGCCCTGGCCACAACTGGAGCCCATTTCCTCTTGTCCTGGCCCTTGGGCCTTGGTTGAACAGACCCACCCCCACCTCTCTCCACCCTCCTCCAAGGGACTTGCACAGAGCCACAAGGTCTCCCCTCAGCCTCCTTTTCTCCAGGCTCAACACCCCCAGTTCCCTCAGCCACAAGGGAACTCAGCACACTTGTGCTCCAGACCCTTCCCCAGCTCCGTTGCCCTTCTTTGGACACATTCCAGCATCTCAATGTCTTTCTTGTAGTCTTTCTCTACTTCATTAGAAGTTCCTGTCCTCCATGAGGACCACAGAGACAACCTCCACACCTCAGTCTGCTCCATTTTGCTTTTATTTCCTGCCCTACCTCCATTTCTTGGAAGTCTTCCTGACTGAAAATAGCAGCACTCGAATAACTCCATCTCTTCTTACGTGCTCCTGCGTAAATGCCTCCAAGAGACCGAACGGGACACGTTAATCTTCCTTTGTTGGCAGAGAGTTTGGCTTTGCTGTGCTTCACCGCCACAGCCGCGGCCTCATTTTATCTGTGCATCTCATTGGCCATGGTCCCAGAGCAGAACCAACCCAACAGCAGACAAAATGACCCTTGGAGAGTCTTTCCAAGCCAAGTTCCACTGACGCTGTCTACTGGTTGCCAGCAAAGGCTGGAAAGGGGTAATTAGCAGTCCATTCACACCCCATCTCTTTTATTTTTTTGCTTTATTAAAGGCAATTGTGGGTTTTTCCTCCTCTTTCTGATCATCAAGACAAACACAATCATCATCTCTCCCTCCCATGGCCCAAAGCTCATGGTTCTTCAACCAGATTTCTAAAACCTGCCACTCAGGCACACAGCCGACTACTGCGGCAAAAAAAATTGGAGGTTCATTTGAATAAATCTAATTCAACAATCATGACCAGTGTACTGGAATAAATGACTCTATGTTCTACCCTCTCATTTTCATCACTGATATATTTGGCTTCTAAATCAGGTTAATTAAAAATTGCTGTAGTTAATGTTGGATAAGCAGCAGTCTAACAGATTTTATTTATTTATTTATTTATCTATTTATTTATTTATTTTTAGGCTACATAAAACTATGTTGTCATCGTGCTCAGGAATATATACAGCCTTTTAGTAATCAAGAAGCTCCTTGGAAAGTTATTTGCAGATCCAGTGATTGCAAGCAGAACATTAATGATGAAGATCTTAAATCAGAAACATCCTTGCCTACTCCCCGCTTCATTAGAAGATAACCTTTTCTGTACCAGCACATTCATCGCTCCAGGGTTCTCTCGTTGCCTGCTTGAGCTTGATGATCCCACTTTGCCTCCTGACCAACCTGGTTAAGGGTGTAAAACCAACACCAGCTCACTTCTGGACCACATAAAGCATATTTTCATAGAATCAGAGAATCATAGAATGGTTTGGGTTGGAAGGGACCTTAAAGCTCATCCAGTTCCAACCCCCCTGCCAGCAGCAGGGACACCTTCCACTAGACCACGTTGCTCAAAGCCTCATCCAACCTGGATGAGATCCAGATGATAGCCACTTGGGGCACCAAGAGGTTCTTCTGGTCTTTGCTGCTGGTTAATCCCCTCAGGTAAGTCCTGAATCCCACAAACTGCTGTAATAGTCCTTAATAATTGTCCTTAACTAATCATTAAGGACTAACTAGTCCTTAAGTCAACAACCATGACCCACATAGTCCTGTGTGGCTACACGCAGCAAATATTTCATCTGTGCCCTCTGAGATATCACCAGTACTCACGTCCTATCAAATTAAAGGTTAAAAATCCTTTTCTTTTATTTGAACCAAAAATTTCAACATGAGGTTTCTAAGTAAAAAAGAAATCTGAAATAAACCAGAGCAACAGGAAAACTGTGGCTTTGGGTAAACTTTTCCATCCAGCCAAGTATTGAAAGACTTCATGGTTATTTCAGGTAGATGGAGACAACTATATATTTAGGTCTTCTTTCTCCTTTTTTTGGGTTTAACTTCTGCTTGGTAGGACACCATCTTGCTGTTCTGAAAGAAAGTTACGGCCATTTTCAGAGTAATTTAATTTCAGATAAATATTATTTCTATCGAGGAAGCTTTAATAGCTTCAGTTGTGAAAAGATGCAGCCAGCCCTGCTCTACTCCACCTTCCACTCTGATCTCATAAGCTTTGATAAGTGCTGACCTCCAGCAAGAAAACTTGTCCTTGCTATTTGAAGGGGAAACAGAGATGGGAAAGGTGTAGGAAAATTAATGTGGTTTGCTCCTTTTTTTGGACATACTGAAAGATAAGAAAGTAGCAGAATCTGGGGCAATTTGTGCCGAGGGAAACAGGCTTGAAAATTCCCAGCACTCAAAATCCACTGGGTTTAAAAATACATGAGATGTTTTTATACCTTACTGGTTTTTCAGCCATTAGGATTGATGTTTGTTGGCTCCAAATGACCACAAACAAGCTTCTTCAGGAAATCATGATGGTCCTCATGTCTTACATCCCTCCCTTGAGATATAAGACAAAGCCCAGACCCAACGACCAGCAATAAGCTCAGAAGAGGTGGCAGCACCAAAGCATCTGGTACCTGCTCTGATCTTCCCCTTGGATACTCTAAGAGACCTCCTGTAAATCCCTGTTCCTCCTGGTGACCCTGATTCCCTCCTGC
>NW_010328509.1:0-4796 GCF_000700745.2 Antrostomus carolinensis
ATCTGCTTCTCAGCAAACAGCACATGTATTTTCATCGCATCTAAAATCTGTTTTGGAAGCCCCTGTTCCTCTGCTTTTTATCTTTAAAATGAGCAGAAAAAAAAACAGGTCCTGCTCCAGCATCTCACCTGCGCCCCAGTTACAACAAAGAGGAACCAACAAGTGCACAATTACTCTGGATTCCAGGAAATGGGATGGGAATGACCACTTGGAGAGGCCCAGCAACAGGAAAACTCCTGCAATCCCCTACCCAAGGCTGTTCCACAAAACACAGGCACACTAAAACACCAGCGACACCAAGGCACTTCTGAGCATCCAGCTTTAGCACTTCCAGAAAAATCCAAATTAACCACAGAATAAAAACCAGAGTCCAACACCCTGGGCAGGGGAAGGGACAAGCGCCAAGACCATTCCAGCAAAGTGCATTTCACCCTGTAGCACATAAAGACTTTTAAATTCTCCGTGCAAGAGCTCCTGCCCCTCAAAGGCCGTTACACCCCGAACGCAGCCCCGCTACCGACACAGCGGGGACACCCAAGCCACCACCCAGGCAGCTGATGTGATGTGTTGACAACCGAGTGGTGTTGCTATAATAAGAAGTGTTTATTTGAATAATAAGGTCAGGGAGTTAAGTAGTTGGTATTCCACTCAGATGAAGCAGTTTGCACAGTGTCACTAATAATTAAAGGGGTTTTTTGACTAATCTAGTTGCTCTTCCTAAATATACTCGGCTCTGTTCAAGAAACTCATCAAAGCAGCGAAGTGATCTTCGAGGTTATTAATCTCCTTTGCTCCACAGCTGGAGCAAATTTATTTGCTTGAATTAGCATGTAATAAACTTATAATAAAGCTGCCATATCCCTCGCTTTAGAGATATAGTTTGTGTAATGGGTAGTTAAATCTAGGTAATGTAGCAAGAGTCTTCAGGCTGAGAGATCAGAGGGGAAAAAAACACCAAAAAGGAGAGTATTGCTGTGTTACCAGCAGCGCTGGGCTGATGGACCTGATGGAGCCGCCGCGGGCGCTCGGGCTGGGACCAAACCCCTGGCGCCAGCGGGATGTGTGGAGATGGAGAGGTTTGAGTTGGGCTGAACTTAGCACAGGGTGTCTGAGTACGAGGAATTAATTTGCTTCAGTTCACTAAGTTGAGCCTTTATAGGCTGCACTTCCCCTGGAACAATAAATCCTCTGGCTTCTCTTTTCCCTTTGTAACACCTGCTGCACAATCTTTAAATAATAAGAAACGGGCAGATGTAGACTAATGTGGGGAGATACCAAAGTTCAGCTGCAGAGGGAAGGCTGGCCTCCACCCTTTCTCCTCAAAGGGTATTATTCACACAGCCTGGGCAGTAAATAATTTTTCTTTCTCTCCATTGTAGCTCTTTTCTGGTTTTGCTGGAGCTGTTCTGTGCTGGAGAAGGGCCTGGGCATCAGCCAGAGGTGTCAGAGGTGTTAGACAAGGTATTAAGGAGGTGTCAACGGTGAAATAGCTGGGATTACAGTAAAGTCTAAATAAGGTGTAAAATAAAACCAAAGGTGATAAAGTCGGCGATAAGAAAAGCTGGAGAAAAATAGGAGTGCAATTATTTTTCATCCCGTCCGTTCCCTCTCGCAGTGCATTATCTGTGGCTTTGCACAGACTTAAGGCAGATTTTTCTCCGGTGTCCGGTGTTTTCTCCCGGCAGTGCCGTGCCTCACCGGCGCCTGCACGGCAGTGGAACAGCCGGCACCTCGGCACGGGCACAGCGCAGGGCACGGTGTGCCCAGGGGATGCTAACGGGCTGCGGTTTCCCAGTAAGCTATACTGGAGGAGGCTGCTCAAACTGGGCTTGTCCCGGCTTTCCCAGGCAGGGCTCCAGCCAGACAAGCAGAGTCTGACAGTGTGTGAAATAAGCACATGAAATTCCCACATCCCCTTCGACCAACCTCACCTGCCCCATCCACACGTCCAGGGATTGTCTCAGGTCTGAATTAAACCCTTGGTCCAGGCAGACGTTCCTGCTTCTCAGGGCTTAGAGAAGATCCCATCCGGATCAGCGGGTCCTGGTCCCACGGGAGCAAAGCCCAGCGCCATTTCGGGCCGTATCTCTGTGCTTTTACCATTTATTTTCCTGTACGAGGCCCCTGTGGATGATCAGTTGGAATTGCTGATGTTTCTCCTCACTCCTCCTAATTAACACATTTTAAATTCATAGCTTTTAAAATAATAAGTGCTGGAGCATCTGTTCATGATATTCCCCAGGACAGATGCCCCTTCCCCAACACCATCTGATTTTCCAGAAGTGCTGAATTCCCTCTTTGCCCCCCGGGAGGGATCAGTGGTGCCCAGGGGAAGGTCTCCAACGTCACCCCAAGGAGCTCCATGCATTTGCTTCTCCATCACTTGATGCTCCCACCTGATTGCCAGCAGCCGAGGGCTGGGCTGGCACCCACCCAACCCCAGCACACGGGCAGATCTGGGGTCCTGGGGGAGCAGGCAGGGGGTCCCTCCCCACCAGCACATCCACACCCACCCTGCACCCATCCTGCCTCCCACACAAAGCAGCCCAGACCGTCACCTCCTGCCCAAGTACCACCTGCTGCTGGAACACTCAAAAATCTCCCAGGAAGGGAACACTGAGCATTTAGAGCAGTTGGAAAAATTGATATTTGTTATTAAAACTACCTCTGGTCACACATTTGTCCCCCTCTGACACAGGCATTTATGACTCAGCTGACACCCTTGTCCAACCAGAACTTAAATGTACCACCAGGATGTTTAAATGTGTGTTTGTGAGACCACTGCCCCAGCCCCACCTGCCCTGGCTCACTCACCCTGCACCGTGAAACCAAAACATCTTGGTGTGTCTCAGGAAGGTTCAGCATCTTCACAGAGATTCACGTTCTTCCGAGAGGGACCAGGATACAGAGCAGAACTAAACGCTCGCCTTGCCCCAGGGCTCAGCCGCGGGGATGCTGAGGGGCTCACCTGCTACAGCAAGGAAAAGCAGAGACTATAAATATTGCTGCAGCAAAGCCCAGTCTGTGCTCAAGAAGATGCAGGGAATTTAAACCATCCATCAATGAAAGATCTCACCTTGGCTCTGCCCTCTGAAGGTCAAATGCAGGGCTGACCTCACTGAATCCCAGAACTGCCTGGATTGGAACAGATCTTTCAGATCATCAAGTCCAATCATTAACCCAACACTGACAAGCCCACGACTAACCCATGTCCCTCAGCACTATGTCTACACGACTCTTCAGTCCCTCCAGGGATGGGGACTCCACCATTGCCCTGGGCAACCCCTTCCAATACCCTTCAGGCACCCGCCTTCAAGCAGGCTCAGGTGGTGCAGCCCCACTTGCCTTTCCCAAGGGTGGGTCACGTCCACCAGTAGCCCAGGGACTTGCCCAGGGACACGGTTTCTCTCACACCAGCCCTGGGTCAAGACACACATCTCGGAGCATCCCATGTGTTTCGCATTGTGGGATCAGGGGATCCAGCACGTGGGGCTGAGCATCTCATTGTGCCAGAGCCATCCCAGCCCCAAGGAGCTCACCACCTAAGTGGAAGATGCCCAAGCATGGGTTTCACCACACCAATGGTCACTGAATTTGATTTTGCAGTCGTGGAAAGAGCAAGGACTCTCCTGCAGCTCTCCCACCTGCCATAGCTTGCTGGTTGACCTCAGAAAAACCACATCACTTGCACATCTTTGGTGTCTGAACCAAAACCCTTGGCCAGAGGACTAGAGTGACCTGCTGCAAAGGACCATCCCTGCCCTTACTGGGGAGGTGTCCCCTGCCAGCCCCCTCCTCCTCTAGTCCTTATCCTGGAACCCAAGGGGCCATGCTGGGAAGGACACCTGGGTCTGGAGACTTTTGACCTTCACAGGACACATGCTGCCACGCTGTGGAGAGCACAGCCCTGCCGCCAAAGCCACAGCCCAGCATTGTCCAGGCTGGGAAAATACAGAAAATCTTTGAAGAGGAGGGTGTCGGCGAGGGCTGGTCTCTGCCAGGCTGTCAAACCCAGCTGTCACGGCGCAGGGACTCACCTTCTCCAGCAAGAACACATCCATCATCCCGACAGCCCTTAATCAGGCAGAAGGAGCTCGCTCAGAGGCTCGGCAGAGGATGGAGGGCTCTCGCTTCCCCCGCCTTCCCCCAAGGCAGACAGCAAATTGTGTAAGGGGAAAAAAAATAATGCAAGAAATGATTCCGGATGGCAAATCAACAAATTAGCCTTGATTACTATCCGGGGCTCAAACTCTTCTTCTCCTCGTGCTCGTCAGCTCTATCTGTTGAACCGTTTTGCTCCTGCAGTGTCTGTTCCTGCGCCTGGGGGCTGGAGCTCAGTGCAGCATCCCCTGGGAAACCCCCCCGAGGTCCCAGGCAGGGGGTCCCCATGACGCTCCCATGGGACCCTCCTCCAGCAGCATATGTGGAGGCTCAGCAGGGTCCTTGGCAAGGACAGAGGGACCTTTCCAGGAACCAAAATGGTGCAGGAAGATGCAATGGTAGAGCTCTGCCAAGACTCCCCTGCTCTGGGCTTTGAAACCTTGGTGCAAGATACAAACCAAAACGAGGGGTTTTCAGTAAAAATCCAGGGGAATAGTTCTGGTGAGGAAAAAAAATAAAAGAAGTTATTTAAAAGCACCTTCATCTGCAATTCTCCCCCTGCCTTGAAGTGCTGTTAACTGATTGGGTTTCATCACATCTCACTTTGCTGCCGTGGAGGCTGATTGTCCCATATTTGCATTTCTCTTGGACATGCAGCTCCACAGAGCTCCTGGCCCCACCATGAGCACGGGGAC
>NW_010328509.1:4812-15204 GCF_000700745.2 Antrostomus carolinensis
CCTCCACGCCCGGGAATGGGAGCAGGAATAGCTCCATAAGGATTCCCCAGGTCTGTGGGTGGCCGGGGGTGCCGGCCCTGGGGTCCCCTTCGCTTGCAGCCCGGGAGCTGGGAAGCAGCAGCATTTCAGGTGTGAACTTTTCCAAGTTAGTTTGTTTTGATTCTTTTAAACGGCACAAAACTCCCAGGCAGGCTGACATCAACAGTGAAGGTGTTCTAAAAAATGGATGAATACAACCCAGAGATGGATGTGCCAGTCAAGTACAGCCCGGGCAGGATCCGGTACAGGAGGTTGGCACAACTTCCCTGGTCAGAGTCTTCATTAATAACATCTTTACTCTGAAACTACTTCCATCATCGCAGCTTTGCGACAGACACGGCAACGCAGCGCACCGCAGCCTGCTGCTGTTTCTATCTCCTTCCAGCATAAGCAGCAAAAGAAGTGAGATTAAAAACCAACAGAAACAAACAGCCATCCATTTATTACAGGGAACCCAACGCAGTGGTGTAAGCTCTTGAGATGTCCCAGCTCCTCTCCCCAGCGATGCTACTTCCACCACTGGAAATTGTCTTGGCTTTTCAGACAAGAGTTGCTGGGGGAAAAAAAAACACAATTAAAACCACTATTAAAACTAAAAAAAAAAAACCCCACAAAAAACTCCACTATTAAAAAGGCCGATGAAGTGACTTGTTGGTCCAGGTTTGCATCAGCCACATGAACGTCTCCACTGTGGCACAGGGGTCCCCCACCCCACCAACCCGACGGCATGTGACCCACCACGGGCTGGGGTTGTCACCCAGCAGGTCCCCAGCGCTCCCCACCCTCGCACGCCAGGCGCGGCGGAGGGAAACAGCAATATTAAGTGGCTGATTTACATAGTAATCTGCAAGGGGAGAGACGCGCGGGGCCGCGGCTCAGCCTTAATCACGACACTTGTCATATTTGTGCTTCAGTCAGAGGGGGGAGGAGAAGGGGAAATAAACCCTTATTTTCCTGCATGTGCTGTTTGGTGTGAAAGCAGGGACCTGCCACAGCAAGGCAGACCCCACATCCCACCGCACAGACCTCACCGAGGGTCTCAGCAAGGCAGACCCCACATCCCACCGCACAGACCTCACCGAGGGTCTCAGCAAGGCAGACCCCACATCCCACCGCACAGACCTCACCGAGGGTCTCAGCAAGGCAGACCCCACATCCCACCGCACAGACCTCACCGAGGGTCTCAGCAAGGCAGACCCCACATCCCACCGCACAGACCTCACCGAGGGTCTCAGCAAGGCAGACCCCACATCCCACCGCACAGACCTCACCGAGGGTCTCAGCAAGGCAGACCCCACATCCCACCGCACAGACCTCACCGAGGGTCTCAGCAAGGCAGACCCCACATCCCACCGCACAGACCTCACCGAGGGTCTCAGCAAGGCAGACCCCACATCCCACCGCACAGACCTCACCGAGGGTCTCAGCAAGGCAGACCCCACATCCCACCGCACAGACCTCACCGAGGGTCTCAGCAAGGCAGACCCCACATCCCACCGCACAGACCTCACCGAGGGTCTCAGCAAGGCAGACCCCACATCCCACCGCACAGACCTCACCAAGGGTCTCAGCAAGGCAGACCCCACATCCCACCGCACAGACCTCACCGAGGGTCTCAGCAAGGCAGACCCCACATCCCACCGCACAGACCTCACCGAGGGTCTCAGCAATGCATCTGCACTTTTTTTTTTTTTTAATATAAAAATATTCCTGTTTATGCACAGCTCTGGCAGTACCATATGCTGTGCTCCTTTTCCATATCTAAAACAAGCTGTTTTCAAGCTTTTAATTATACAAAATTGAGCAAAGTCTTAGTAGAACAGTTAGATAAAGGGGAGGAAGGGAAATAATTTCTCCCCATCCTATAAGCAATTGGAAGAGCTGCCTTCTCCTTGCAAGGACTGCAGAGATGGGTTAAATTCAGGGCCAGATCTGTGGTTGCCTAGAGAGAAAGGGAATAGATCTACTTGGCACCCACCAGCACTGCCAGCTCCGCACCAAAAGCCTGGAGTCACCCCTGGGCTCTGCCGTGCTGAGCTGAGAAATCTTAGAATCATTGACTGGTTTGGGTTGTAAGGGACCTTAAAGCTCATCCAGTCCCAACCCCCCTGCCATCAGCAGGGACACCTTCCACTAGACCAGGTTGCTCAAAGCCTCATCCAGCCTGACCTTCAACACTTCCAGGGAGGAGCAGCCACAGCTTCTCTGGGCAACCTGGGCCAGTGTCTGACCACCCTCACACCAAAGAACTTCTTCCTAATAAAATAATAAATTAGGAGCTGCCCTTTTGCTGTTCTAACCATGAGCCACCCAGGTAAGGGGTGCAGAGCTGGCTTGGCTGTCATGGGTGAAATCTGAATTTCAGATGAAGTGTTGTGGCTTGAAGAGCCGGCACCTGTGGCAGAGCCAGTGCTTGTAACTCCTGCAACTCCTGCATCACCTTCTACACCTCCTGCACCCCCCAATTCCTGGCTCCCCTTGAGCACCAGCTCAATCTCCCCCCAGGGACTTGGTTCCAAACTCAAGAGACCCAGGAGTGTGTACAGCCTGTG
Organism: Antrostomus carolinensis; assembly: GCF_000700745.2. Classification (NCBI taxonomy): domain Eukaryota; kingdom Metazoa; phylum Chordata; class Aves; order Caprimulgiformes; family Caprimulgidae; genus Antrostomus; species Antrostomus carolinensis. Next base: position 7,404 of record NW_010328509.1, read on the forward strand.
GACAACAGCACGGTGGGAGCCACCACCTCCTCCCACTTCTGGCCCTTAGTGACCCAGGCTGCACAGTTTCTCATTTAAACCTGGGTTGATTTTATGCAGACAAGTGCACGGGGAGCTCTGGCTGGGCATGTGCCCCTGGACACTTTGGTTTCGGCGGATCCATCCTTCACAGCTCCAGCCCATAAACCGAGAAGTCCCCGCGCTCAATCCCATGGCCCAGCCGCTCCCGTGATTGCTGCGTTCGCAGCCCGAATCGAGGCAGATCAGCTATTTCAAACCTGTCGGCTCTTATTAATGTCGCTGGCAGCGTGAGCAAAGCAAGAGAAACCAGCAACCTCATTAGTCTCTGCGTGCGTGCGCATTGTCTGCGTGCATAATGTCCCACCCGGGCTCGTCACGTTGGGAGATCACAGCGAGAATCTGGGGGCAGGAGGAGAGAAATCAGGCGAGATCCCAAGAATTAGGGGGGCAACATCCTTGAGCAGGCAACCAGCACGGCACTGGAGCCCAGTGCAGGTCGTGGATTTAATCCTCACCTGGATTAAACACCAGCCTCCCCAACCAGGTGTGTATCGATGTCCGTGTGTGGGGGGACATCCCACCAGCCCAGAGCACCCCAGCACAGCCAGCATGCACCAGGCAGGCTGAAAGACCCTGCTTCCCAAAACAGCTTCAGCTCTTGGACCCCAATAAAACAGCAAACCCCAAACCTGTGTCCCTGCCACCGCCAGCACCGGCTGCGTGAGCTCCGTCAGCCCAGCCCAGCACGGAACGAGCGGGCGCGGGGATTAATATTGAACATAAACAAACAAAACAATTCAAAAGTCAACAGTTTAGGGGAGGAGAGGGCTGCAGCAGCCCCGCGGTCCTGAGGATTATTTTAAATGTACAAAATGCCATCTCTCTAAATAATCAAACTCTACTGCTGTGACTTGGAAATTGCCACCTACGGCTAATGCTCCAATTTTAAATGCATCCTCAAGTCAATCTTTGTAAATTCCACATTAAATATTGATCAACCCCGGAGAGGACTGATACTGCCTGCTTAGCATAGACGTGCCAAACGCAAAGAGCAGCGGCTGAGCCTGAACGTTTGCCCACATCCCGTCCCAGGCCACGGTGACCGTCACAGCAACCGCGCCACACCAGGGAGGTAGCAAGCAGGGGCAGAGAGAGGTCTCGATGGCACTTGCTGCCCTGTCATGGCACAGGAGGGACCTCAGTCCTGGCCCAGAAGCTCTGAATTTAACTGATTTTTATGGAATTATTACAACAACAGCAATAACAAGAAACATATCATATGGGAGATGGAAAAGACGTTGGCTCCATCCTCCCAGACCACATCCTTAAGATCAGCCCTTCGTTAGAAGAACAAGGAAGGTTTCAGCCACCTCTGAATGTAAGAGACTTACATTTCCTCCACATTTTTGAGGATTTTCTTACTTTCTCTGTAACTGCAGCTGCCAAAAATCTCCCTGCAATGGAAATACAGGTATTAATATATGTGCACAGACAGACACTGCGTGCAAACATTAGTAACTCAGTGAGCCCAGCCATCACGGCTGTCTTCCCTTCTAGGGCTGGTCCTTACCTTCTAGATATGCCTCAGGCAGAGGACTGCGACCATCAGCCACCATACACCGTCCCCTCCACGGGAGTGACAACCACATGGCCAGGTAACCCAGGTTACACCATCAGGTGAGACGGGCAATTGTTCTGGTTCCCAAATTGACACCATAACCAGATGGTTGATGAGGGTGAGGTCTGAGCCACGAACATTTCCATCGATCCAATGAAGGGTTTAGCGAAAACCTGGTGGTTGGGAAATGATCCCTTTTATTTCTGAATCCCCAAACATCACCTGTGGATATACTTGCTTGGAGTATTATGAAAATGGTACTCGAAACCCAGATTCCAATCCAATTCCCAAGCACTCCTATAAAATTGTCATTACAGATTGCTGCCCTGCAGTGGAACAGAGGGCAACTTTATTAGGAGACGCAGCACAGCAGCCTGGCAGCGGGAGAACGAGCCAGTTGACAGCTCCAGATATTCCTCTACGAGATACGGCAGAGTGCTGGAAATGAAACAGATTACATAAAAAAAAGTAATTCAGAGCAATTTCTAGTAAAGAGTCAAAGAACCATATAATTCAGCATTTATATAGACAAGACTTCAAGAGAACTCTTAAAAAAAGAAGGACTGGAGGTGATGGTGAGACACTCTGGTTTGATTTTTCCCCCTGGGTTTTTTTAGTTCTTGTTTAATCAGCCTGGCTGGTTTGGGCCATCCTGGGCCTCCAGCAGCACCTCGCAGGGAAGGTCCCAGCTTTCAGAGCCTCTCAACTGCTGCTGCCTCCCCTCCTCCTCCTCCTCCCCCAGGGCCAGGTCCTGCATTCCCTAACCTTTGCCCACCAGCGATGTCTTTGTGCACAAGCCAGGGATGGGGTCTGATCGTCCCCAAATGTGCTCACATGCAATTTTCCTCTTCCTCATCTTCCCTCCCCTCATTTATCCTGCTGTAAAAAGAACAGAAGAAAAGACAATCCTTTTTCTCCGTGATTAATTAAGGCCGAAGCGGGACCCTGAGGCACGGAGCAGCGGCGATACCGGTATCATTTCCAAGGTGCTGCAGCTGCGACAAGGCACCGCCGCCCCGTGACTTTCCCCCGCTGTCGTTTGTCATCTCCTGACACTGATAAAGAGCTTCTCCAGCGCTGTGTCTTTGCGAGGGAACATATCCATATCAAAGCTGCTTGGATCATCCTTTTGCAAACTATCATCTGCTGCGTTTTCTGGCCTAGTTTCCTTTCCCATCTCAGACTCTTGCCCACACCGGTGTGCAGCCCCCCAGCCTGCCCCAGACCCGCTGCTCCCCCAGCACCCCAAGATTAAAGCCTCTTGGGAACTCGTAAGGGGTCACTCAGGTCCCACATCTCAGCATGAGATCTCTACAAACTCAGGTTAACGTGGTGCATCAACTGCAAGCAAGATCCCAGGTTTTAACTGAAGCACGTGGGTGTTTCTGGGGCACCCAACTGCTCACTGCCCGTGGTGGGATGCACACTGCTCTCCATACATCAAGCACAACTTCTACAAGCAGAAGTCATAGAACCACAGAATCATCGCCAGTTTGGGTTGGAAGGGACCTTAAAGCTCATCCAGTTCCAATCCAGTTTGGGTGTGAAGGAACCTGACATGGACTGGGAGGCAAGGTGACTTTGTAGGACGCGATCATCTCTTACCACAGACAGGATTTTAATCAGGATCATCTCTCGGTTCTGAGCAAAACACAGTCTCCAGAGTAGATACACATCTCCAGGAGCTACCTGCCTGGGTGGGAGACAGCATCTTCTTCTATCTCTCTCCAGATAAATTCCCCATACAACTAATTAAACCTCCCAGCGGGCTGAACTCTGTGTCCAGCAATTATCCATATCTGAGCTGAAACCTCAGCCAGCCATGGAAAATCGAGAGGTTCTCCTCATTCCCACCACGTGCAGGCCCAGCAACCACAAGCAACATCTGTGGATGGCATTAGGTGGCCATAAATAGATGTTAAGTGGCCATATGCAGCTGCTGAAGGCAGTAATCTGTAAAAGACACTCCTCACTCTCACCGAGTCAGGCACAGCACCACGTCAACCTGCATGAAAAAGCACCCAAAACCAGCGTGGCTCATGGCAGCACCCCGAGATGACAACAGACCATGGGAGCTTTTGTGAGCTTTGTTGGAGGAACGAGGGAATTTGCTCTGATGCACAAGGACCAGCCCAAACAGCAGCTGACCTCTGCAAGGGACCCTTCTTGGAGACCCCAGGTGGCATCTCTTACCCCTCCTAAGACCAAACCACCTCCTCTTCTCTCAGCACCATCAAAATCTGCCTCCGGGCTCCCAGCACCAGGCGTGTGTTTTCTAACAAGCAAATAACTTCTTCCTTACTCTGGAGCTCCGTCCACAATTCAGTGAGACACAGCAGGAGGGTTTGTGCTTCTCCTGCACGAGCCGACCTGTGTCAGCATTTTATTCTGCAGCCCTGTAGGTTTTTTTAGTGAAGGAAAAAAAAAAAGGAAAAGAGAAGTTTTCAAAGCTTTAATGGCTTTGAAAACAAGACGGAGAGTTCTCTTTACTGCAGGAGAGGTTAATGATCTCCCTCTGCTGCAGAACTAAACTGGACATCGTCATAAATAATCATAATAAGATGTAAAGTATCACCTGGAGTCATTCAGCACAGAGAACAGGTAGGAGTTACGACATTTCCACCATTCAGAGTCACTGCTAGGTGGGAAGTTTTCAAAGGAAAGGTAGTCAATTAAACAATGAAAAGCAAAAGCCTGCAATTAAAATATTACTTAAACACAAAGAGATGATATCTTGTCTTGCCTGGGAAGACCAAAGGCTCTGGTTCCTGGTCGGACTGCAGCCCTGAGGGATGTCACCTCCTCACCTCCCTCCTTCTCCCTGCAGCCCAAGCTGAAATGCCAGCAGTGTGACACCGTGCAGCCCTGTCACCAAATCCCGCAGTGGCCCTGCAGGACCCATCCACATGGCTGCTCTGCACGGTCAGAGCTGAGCACCTCCTCGGTACCACTTCAGCTTATTCTGAGCTTGACCTTCAGGCAGAGGAGCAGTGATGCCAGCCCACGGGTGCTCTGACAAAGCACAGCAGAGCAGCCCCATCACCCAGGTCCTCACAGAGCTCCCGGCAACAATGATTTTCCAAGGTGCCTCACCTGGGCTCTACCTGAGCACATCTCAGAGGCTCTGATATTCAGAGGGCAGACAGGCACATGCAGAGAGGTCTTTCAGATGTCTTCTCTCCCAGTGGTCCTCGCTCCAACTGCTCTTGGAGATGCAACTACCTTGGCTACGTTTCCCCAGATGGGTTTCATTAGTGGACTTCTGTATTGATCACCAGCAGGTATGGAAGAGATCTTGCAGGATTATGATCGTCCCTGTTTGGGCTCATAAAGATCAGAAACACATTGTGCAGGCTCCAGAACTGCTCTGCTCCATCCCTACGCGAGATGTGAACGCAGGTTTGCTGTTTGGAAAGCCTGGGGTGACACGATGGGTACCTGGACCCCAGGGGAAAGCAGAGTTTGAACACGGACAATAAAAACTCCATCAGAACCATCAACTACAGCCCTGGGGAGCGACACGACCTTACAAACCTCAGTACAAGTCAGGGGTGACAACCCAGCTGCCACCACCCTGCCAGCCACACCGCGCATACAGACCAGGAGGCAGGAGTCAATCCATCACCGGCGGCAGGAGGTGCCCCCAGCGCGGTGTCGGGGAGGGGAGGGGGTCGGGGTTCCTATCAAATGGCATTAATCACCTTTCCCGAGGCTCGGCACGCGCTGGACAGTCCTATTAATCAGAGGCATATCAGCCCTCCAGCCTGGCCGGGCCCCTTTGTGCGGGTCCCTTCCCATCACACACAGATAAGATTATCAGTGACGAGCGAGACACCCATTGAGCAACACCCGGCTCCGAGAATGGGATTATGGTTTTTTATTTATCGCCCTGTCTCAAAGATGAGCTGTTTCTTGTCTTGTCAAACCACATCCTTTTCTTTAAAGAACCAGCTTTAAGAATCCAATTTGTCAAGCTGGACAATCATTTGAGAATCCATAAAAAGCCTCGGTGACTTTATAAAAAAAAAAAAAAATAAATCAGAAGGTTTTAAACGGTAACTGAAAGGGATTTGAAAATAGGTTGAGTGGCCTACATCAATTAATCTTCAGAGAGCCAGGGCTTTGTGAAGCTGAAGTGGCAGAGAAGTGTCAAAGGCTAGTTACTGAGCTTGAGGAGATGGAAGTTATCGATATTTCTCCTCTCCTTTTTCTCTCTTCTTTCTCGGTCTACTCAGAACATGGTACAGCAATACCCCCTCCCTGTGACAGGGCACTGCCAAGCCAAGGAGGGCTGGGTGGCCAAGCCAAGGAGGGCTGGGTGGCCAAGACCACTCTTCCCTGGTGTGATTTTTCTGAAGTCATTCCTAGTGTCACCCAACGGGGGCCAGACCCACTCTCCCACTGCCATTTTGGATCCCTCACCGTCACTGGTGGCAGGTGCTGGAGATCTCCACTGCAGCCACAGGGACAACCCTTGGAAGGAGCCATCAGACACTGCTGACACGGACACTTCAAGGCAGCTGAGGATTCCTGAGGAGCGTTAAGAAATCTGAAGGTCCAGCTGCCTCCATCACCAGCCAGGGCTCAGCTCCATCTGAGGAGGGAGGAGAGAAGGAGAGAAAAAGATAAATAGTTTGAGTTCAACCCCAGGGCTGGAGCAAAACTTCACAAACCTGCAGGGGAACCTCAGGGCTTACAAAACAAACTGAAGAAGCTGGGAAATGAGGTATTTGGCTGATCAGGTCCCGTCCCCCCGCACGTGTAACAGCAGCGCACAGCCTCTGTCGCTCTTCAGCTACGCTGTGCCCCGAGAAACACATGGCCAAGGGACGGGGCACAAAGATGCTGAGCCCCAAGGAAGACAGTCAAGAATTAGAGAAACTCAGGGGACATGGATTTAGATTGTACTAAAAAAAAAAAACCCCAAACAAAACAAAAAAGAGCTTGTGAGGAATCAAACGCTGCGCAGAGAAAGGCCACGCTGCCACTCTCCGGCACGGAGAGCAGGAGGCGAGGAGCTCCAGATGGCTTTTTGTTTTAGTGCAATAAAAAATTTAATCTGACAGGCAAGTGTGAGGCTGGATAATAACAATAACACAAATAATTCCCTTAAAAAAAAATGAAAAAAAAAAAGAAAAGAAACTAACAGCTCAAAGATATTTTCATTTGCCGCAAAGAAAAGAGACTGCATGTTACTCTCTGCAGCTGAGAGCACGTTCAGGAGCTTTCAGACAGTATTTTGTTGCAGAAGTATAATATAAGGACACTGAACTCGCTTTCCAGTGTGGGGAAATAGAGCTGACTTGGAAACGGGCCAGGAGGGCTGCACGTTAGAGCTCTGAAGTGAAGGTGATAACTTTGCCAATTAAATATGGATGTGATTTTTTTCCCCCCCCTCTCTCTTTCCCCTGAATACTTTTGCGCTGTCATTAGGTGATGATATAAAGACATAGGCCTCCTGGTGCAGCTTAATTGCTCATATATAGAAAAATGATGAGCTCGGTCGCACTGCACGAGCGCTGCCTCGGCTACTCGCTGCCTTATTAATAGGCGATACCAACGCGAGTTTAATTCTCCTGCCCAAGGAAAAACAGAGAGATTGCAAAAGCCCCGCTCAGCAAAGTGCTTCAGCTCTCACTCAACTGCTCTGCTGAACAGCGACGGACTTCAGAGCAAGCTAATATCTCATCCCGCAGTCAAAGCGCTTGGTGAGCAGGAGACAGGATGGACCCCCTATTCACTCACCTTTTATTTCCATATCCTTGTGGTTTTCTTTTTATTGATACCCAGTATTGATGATCCTGTGGTTTGCAATCTGCTGCTGAATGATTTCTAGTGCAGATCGAAGCTTGGGCAAGCTAAGGACAAAAAAGGCTGTGGCTTTAATTAATGTTTCCAAACAGGACAGCCCGCGAGGAGGGCTGGGAGCAGGGAGGGCTCTGGGTGGACATGCCTTGGGGACCACCAGGGTGGACCCTGAGGGCAGAGAAGAGCTTCAGCCCATGGGGTGACCAGGGGCACCTTGCTCCAGGGAATGCTGGAGGGAGCGTGCAGGCACAGAGCATGGTGAATTGGAAAGGGTCAAATTCTGGATGGTAAAAGGATGCTGATTGTTGTTATTATTATTATTATATATTATATTTTACATGTTTTATATATATA
>NW_010328510.1:0-8673 GCF_000700745.2 Antrostomus carolinensis
CATCCCGCGGCTGCCGCCCGAGGACTCTTCCCCCCGCGGGTGGGAGGAGGCGCTGGCCCGGAGCCGTGCGGGGAACGCAGCGGGGGTGAGGAGCTGGGGAGGCTTCACACGTTCGTGAACCATCCAAAACTGGAAATGAGCTTGGAAGCAACGTCTGTGTTATCAAACCCATCCAAGCGTTGCTCTAGAGTGGGTGCTTCCCCCCTGTATTTCATCAGAACCCCTAAAAAGAGAGGTTTCTTGGTGAGAATTTTCCCTAAAAAGCTATTTCACATCAAACTGAGCGTTTCACTAGAAACTTTTGACCATCTTGAAGCAAGAAACACAAACAACCAGTTGGGGAGAGAGTGAGTGGTGCTGGTGAGGAGCTCCCTGAGCCCTCCTGCTGTACCAGGTTCTTCCTGACACGACCACAGGCTTAATTTAGTGACTCTGCCCTGAAAAAGTGGCTTTCCACAGAGAGCATCCCGAGCTGCAACGTGGTCCTCAAAAGTGTCCCAGAATCTTTTACTTTGATTAACAGAAAGAGACAAAAAATTACCAGCACAGGACTCTGGTCCCAAATTTAGCGATTCAGCCGGGGCTGATGCTGGTTGATGCGTCACTGACTGCCAGTAGCGTGTGATGGGGATGTAATTAAGATGCTGTTGAAGATCACGCAGCTGGAATGAAAGCCAAGCTCTCCTCTGTTCTGTAAACCAGCTCTGCTAGAAATTAAGGGATGTAAAAATGTATTTAACTTGATAACGTAGCAGATCTAACTCAAGACACTAATGAGTAGATTTAAAGGGCTGATCCGAGCCTGGTGAAATTAATACAGAGATTCTCATCAATTCTAGTGGCCAGATGGGACGATTCGCTGAGGATGAAGGGGAAGGAATCGCCTAATAAGACTATATGGCTTAAAACCTGACTCATTTTAATCGTTGCGTTGGGTCCCTCTTGGGTAAGAAGTCATTTTAACACAGTCCATTCGGACTGCAGTGACAGGAGATGTAAAATACGATGACACAGAGTATAATTGGTGATAAAATGTAATCACTGACTGTCAGGTTCCTCCATAACTTCCCCCAGCAGCTTAACTGGGGGAGAGTAGAGCTGAGAAAGAGGCAACAAGAAAGGATGGGAGGGTTTCTTATGCACTTCTCCTGGCCTCCTAAGTTGTGTTTATGTGTCCAGGTGAAATGTGGACCTGCAAACAGTCTGCAGCACCCTGTGCTGTGGGCTTTCCATCTTCTGCTGGCCACGGACCCGGCTGGAAAGCAGGCTCAGCCTGGCCGTGCTGGGCTGGGGAAGAGCCGTGCTGGGAGAGCGGCAGGTAAACGAAGTTGAGGTGTGCTGGCTTCCCCAGGCCATCTGGGCCACTCGAGGGGGACCTGGATCAGTGCTCAGGGGCTCTTCTAAGCCTTGATTTAGCTCTCCAGGCTGCTGGAGCTTGGCCTGGGTGTGCACTGGGGGTATGTGTGTGAATAATCAATGCAGACAGAGACTGGGTTTGAAGTCAACTGGCAAAGCAGGTATGACCTTAACGGGTAACACCAGGGCACGACACCTTGAACATCATCTTGTACGTGTGTCCTCGCAGGGGACCCGTGTGCCAATTGCCTGGCTCAGGCAGACAGGACTAGTGCCAGCTCTTCTCTTTGTGCTGCCTCCATGGTTTTATTTTACAGCAAGGTTCTGCCTTTTAATCTGCCATCGCCACCGAGGGGCCGTTTGGAACATGAAACTCAACAAGCACAAAGAGTCACGATAAATATTATACAAGAACCATAGCGCCCGTCAAACCAGGATAGCAAAGGGCTGCCATGCAAAACATTGATTTTTCACACACAAATGGAGCTCCCATTTCATTATTTAATGTTGAAACAAGTAACTAGAATAAAACATGCACTAAGAGCAGCCCTGTGTGATGTGGGGATGTATTCAGGCGTGATGAGGGGCAGCGTAAACCTGCCTCTTCCTATGATTTCTTTGTTCTCTGAAGAGCAATCCATGCTCGAAACAAGAAGAGGAATCTGCAGGGTGAGAGGGAGGGAGCACGTGTCCTGCCAAGGAGCCCTCCTGAGCTCCAGAAAAAGCCTGTGGAGGGGAGTGATGGAGAAGAAAGAGCTGCATGACCCAGCCCAAGCGCTAACGGCGGCGGTGGCAGCAGAGAGGTGCAGGATAAGGCAGTGGGGCCTCACTCCTGGCACTTGTAAGAATGCAGGGAATGTGACCAAGGACTAAACTTGGAAGAAAAAACACCTTGGGGATCTCTAAAGGTTGTACAGAGCGTGTTATACACCAAGTGTTTGGGATCTGAAAGAGGCTGAAGGCAACTCAGAGAAAATGGATTTCCTTTTGATGCTTGTAGTGCCTGGAGGCCCAAACTGAGGTTCAAACCCTGCTGGGAAGAAGCTGCTGGAACCTGTAAGAACAGGCTGTGCCTGTCACGGTGAGTTTTCAATAGCAACACACATGGCAAACAGGCGTGTTGTGTTATTATCTGAGGCACTGGGGCTCCAAGGACTCTGCCAACGAGCTGTGACATACCTGGCGTGCCGAGGAGCAGCCTGTCTGTCCTCAGGGCTGTCCATCTGGACCTGTCCTAGCCCCTAGGTTCGCTCCAGACCTCTTTAACTTTGAAGCTGTGATTGTGGCAGGCTGGCTTGCTGTCTTGTGAGGATGGAGCTCCTGGCAGACACCTCTGCCAGGGCAAGAGTTGGGATGGTCTCAGAGGTGGGAGGTGATTGTGCTGCCCCAGGGGAAGGGCAGCAGCTCTGGACACAACCTTGCTTTGGTCATCATGAAAAAGAAACTTCTCTACACCTAAGAGGAGAGCTGTGGGTCACCCTGTTTGGAAAGTCTCTCCAGAGCAGCACTCAGGTGAGCAGGATTCACGTGGAGCTGTACCCCAGCACTGGCTAAATGAGGCTGTTGCCTTTTAGCAGGGGCTGGACAGGACCTCTCAGTCTAATGGGGTATGAACTTTGGAAGCAAAGTCCTACCTTGTCTTGGAGAGTTTCTAGAGTGACTGTAGGCTCTGCAGGTTAAAAGACGCTCTCTTACTTAGCCGTGTCACTTTTGATCTGAGGATCTCAAAGCAGGTATGCCATTTACCCAAGCTCATTTGCAGCAGCTCTGGGAATAGATGTGGACATCTGGCCTGTACCCCTCCCTCTTCTGTGCTGCTTCTGCTGCTAGGGCAGCTTTCCATGGATGCACTCACACTGCGGTGCCTCTCACTCCTAGATTAAGACAGCATCTCTTTTTTTGTCTGCTGTAGTCTAGACAAGTTGTTGATTCCTCAGTGTCACAGACCATGACCCCACTCCTACACCAGTCCCATCATTTCTCCCTAGTTCATTGCTCAGGCATATGCTTGTCTATTTTGAATCATCTCTATGTGTGAGGCTGAGTCGCTCCTAATCTCGTCTCCCTCCCAGGGCGTCAGTCACACTGGCATGTGCCTTTTCCCTGTCTGCCTCCCTCTGTTTATGGACTATGGATATTTTTAACTCCACCCTCTAATTAGAGGTAGTTTTCTCTGGATATTTTGTGCACAAGGGCTCTCATGTCCATGGTCAGCAGGGCAGGCAGCCTCCCTGCTAAATAAGGTTTAGCACTTCACCTCCCAGCAGCACAATTCCAGAGAGAGCAGGATGGCGGGGAGGCTTGCATTCCTCAGGGGTCTGTCTGCAGCAGCACGGTGGGATAACAGCTATATAGAGGAGCCAGCTAACCCCCCCGAGAGATGGACACAGCTGCCTCCTCACCCCACAGCCCACTGCCTGCGGCTGCTCAGAGCTCCCTGCAGCTGCCTCCAGTTAGTGCTCATGGCCTGCAGCACTCTGCATCTCCAGGGATCCCCCAGTCGGGCTCGCTTACCCTGTGCTGGTCCAGGGATGGAGAGGAGAGCGATACTAATTATTGAACCAGATTCCCTAATGAGGAACCTGCTCTCCCTGGCTTCCCAGCGCTGCGCTGCCCAAGCGTTGCTGTCTACCTGGCTCTCAGCATCCTCCTAAACCTGCAGCCAGGAGGGAAGCTGGGATCCCACCGGCAGCCCCAGAGCAGCGCAGAGGCACGAGGGAGCCGTCGCGTGTGTTCGGTGCATACAGTTCTCCTCTCTCCTTGACAACAAACAGCATCTGGCCGAGCCATGAGGCAGCGAGCACCCCTCAGGCTGCCTGCATCGTGCTGCAGATTTCCTTCAGCTCTGTTCACAGCCAAGTCCTCTCTCCCCTGCCCCATCCCCTCACAAACCGGAGCTGCAGATTACAAGGCCAGCTGGTGATTATCATGTTACACCGCTCTCCCCTTGCCAAGGCCAGCCCGGGAGATGGCACCAACTCACAGAGCAGCAGGTTGGGCACTCAGGCTGGTGACCCAGCTCAGGTCTTAGCGTACTGGATGTGTCATTGGCAATAGCAAGTGTCACTTCCCCCAGGCTGGGGCTGTGTGGAGGAGATGGATACTACTCCCTTTTCCTCTGCCTGGGGTGTGGAAGCAAGGTTAGACTGTCAGTGGGGAGGCGATGCTTCCTCTTTCTCCTCATCCCACCCAGATGCTGGTTCACAAACATGCTGTTAGAGCTAACACTATCGAATTGATCCCTGTTCTTGAAAGAAGCCAAGGGATAAAGGGGGAAAGATGTTTGCTTAAGGAGTGTGAGGGTGTTCTGCAAAGCTGGGGCTCCTGCACTGATCTTACACTGGGGCTGCTGATACCTTGGGGCTGAAGGAGCTGGGCTGGTTCCTCAGCATCATGGCAGGAGAGCATTTGGGTCTTCAAATCCACACTGCGCAGGCAAGAACAGCCTGCGTTCGCAGTGCCTCTCGCTGCCTCCCAGCAGAGCTATCCCCCGTAATCACCTTTGCTCATTCTCTTCCTGACTCACTGTTTATTCTGGCTCTGAGGGCTCATGCTGATGTGGTGGAGCAGCCTTGTCTGTGAGCTGAGTTTTCCAAACTCTCCCAGGTTATTTTGACATGCTTGACTAGCTGTCGACGTGTCAGCCAAGGGTCTCCCACCACCCAAGCAGCACTTCGATGGCCAAACAACACATGCCCTGGGGCGAGCAGTTAGCCATGCGAACAGCCCCCACGCACACACGCCTGTGGCACAGCTTTATTGTTTAATAAGAGCCTTGGGTTTCTCCATCCCAGCTCTCCTCTGTGTCTCCCTCGCAGACAGGGCCAGGCTCCCCAGCTACAGCCAGGTTTAATGGCTCCTGGTGACTCCCATGGAAATCGGTGCTGCGTTGGGCTCTGGAGTGGCAGCTGGGCTCAAGGGCAGTAGTTTGCTTGGAAAGGAGTCAGGAATTTGGTTTGTGATCTCTCAGGCACCTGTTGGTGCTATTTCTTTATCTCCATCTACCTGAGGAGTTAACCAGGGGATGAGTGTCCCATGCATTGAGACCTGAAGCAGTCAGAGAGGATGTGAGCTGCCTCGTCACCCTGGGCAGATAGTGGGAACAGGGATTTTTTGGTCTGTGACCTGGCTGTGTTAGGGCTTTGGGTTTCTGCAGGCCTGTGAGGACAGGGGGACACGCTTTGAGTGCTGTCCTTCATAGCCTCCCTCCCCGCTGTCCTTGAGCAGCCAGGTACAAAGCACTCTCCTCCTGCCTTGCAGTGAAGTGCAGCGCCTGATTCAGAGGAGGAGCTGGGCCTTAATCTCTGCCAGTTGAGTTGCGCTTGCAAAGACGATTAGACATATGCCAGCTAATTCGTAGCAAACAGGATGGAGGGAGAATTTGCCACTTATAAATGGCAGATGAGCAAGCCCATCACTCCTGTCACTCTCGGGTAATACATGCTGACATAAGCCCAGTTTAGCTGCGAGTTTATCATTGCTAATCCTGCTGCTCCATGCCTCTGTTCTCCATGCTCCTGGCATCTTCCTTCCCCTTTCCCTGCTTTGCCTTTCTCTCCCTCACTCCTGGTACTAACATCTCTGCCCTTGTGGGCCAGACAAATTCCCCAGCACCTCCCACCCTTCTCCCAGTATTTTCCTGTTAGTTTGTGTCCCAGGGAATGTTTTTTTTCCTTTTCCTGGCAGTGTCCCTGTGCAGATTAAAGCCACAGGGAACTCTTGTCACCCCAGGGTTGTGGATCAACAACTTCCCAGCCCTGTTGTAGCCCTTGTTGCTGTTGTAGCAGATCCTTCTCCTGTCTGGTCCCTTGGTGCTGCTGCTCGACATGATGAAGCATTGCCTGGATCCCTTCCAGGCATCCTTGGTGCCCCATCACTGATGAGTCAGTGGTGCTCATGCCAGGACCCAGATGTGGGGGTTGGGGAGCCCAGACAGCAGCCCCACAAGTGAGGGGACCCTGCAGGTGCTGAGCTGCTGGCCCAGGTTCTGGTCAGCTGTGCTCAGCGCTGGAGCCTGCCCAGCCTGGAGTTTATCTGAGACTTTTATCTAAACAGACACTCCGGTGGGATTCTTGCTGACAGCACCATGGGGAGGTTTAGCCTGGAACTGCCCTGTTGTTTGGAGAGCCGCGTTGCCAACCTAAATAGTGTGCTCTTCTGCAGGGGGGTTGGAGCCTTCAGGGAGGTGGAGAGGAAGGTGCACATCCCTCTGTGAGAGCAACGGCTGCAGAGCTCGACCTGGCTTCCAAGAGCCTTTGGGGCTACAAAGCTGAATGGCAGGACTGGGGATCAGTGCTCAGCTCTGGTGGCTTTTATCTCTGCCCCACTGAAGGACCCCAGGCTCCCTCCTGGGTGCTGGGGGTCCCACTGGGGTGCAGAGCTGGCTCCTGATACACCAGAGTGGCTGCTACAGGCAGGAAACCAGGGCCAGGCCAGCTACATTTTTCCTGGAAATCCTCTTGGCTTTCCTTCACCGTGATGACACGAGTGTCCCAGCTGTCCTTGCTTGACTGATCCACCCACGCAGAGTAGACAGCTTTTTCTTGTAGTACTATCAGAAGCCTCATAGCCCTTGCCCTGCTACACTCCCTCGTTCTGTTAAGCGCTCCCCTGCATCCTGAGCATCAGTCATGTGTCCTGCCTGGCCCTGGGATCCCATCAGCTGGGGAAAGCAGGTCAGGGACAGGAGTCCCAGGAACCAAAACTGTATCCATGGAACCACACCACCGAGGAGTGCAGGAAGTTTGGGGCAAGAGAAGGGGTCCAAGCCCCCTCGCTAGCCAGCTGAGTGAGAGGAGAGCATCCTTCCCTGGCAAAAAGCCCTCCCTGGAAGCAGGGGCTATGGGTGCAAAGCCGTGAAGCATCTCTAGGATGAATTTTTCCAGCCCGGGGGTTCCCCCTTGTGGCAAGCTGCTCCTGGCCGGGCTGCCCTCGCCGAGCTGCTCCCCAAAGCCCAGCGAGCAAGCTGGGGATGCCGAGGAGCCCGGCTGGGGCTGGGCTGAGCCCCGGGGGGGCGCTACTGGTCCTTTACTCCTGAATGGCAGCCCGCCTTTTCTTGGGCTGGTTGGCTTTTCTTCAGTAACTCAGCTTCACTGGCCAAGGAGCAGCACCCCTGGGCACTGGGGCAGGGGGACAGGGTGCCTGTGGCACTAATGGGACAGGTATAGGGGTACAGTTACCCACCGGGCTGCAGAGGCTCTGGGTCTCTTATCCAGGTGGCTGCAGGGATGTTTGCTCGGCTCAGCAGAGCCCAGAGCTCCACATACCCCCCAGCTTGTCTCCCGCCTTGCAGCGGGTGATGAGCCAGCTTTGGGTGCCTGGCAATGGGTACCCCTGCACCCCATCCCTCTGGGCAGGCTCCATCTGAACACCCCACATCTCCCTTCCTTGTGTCTGTGCAGGGATGTTCTGTTTGTGTAGGGATGTTCTGTTCAGGGATGCTCTCTGTCTGTGCAGGGATGTTCTGTCTGTGCAGGGATGCTCTCTGTCTGTGCAGGGATGTTCTGTCTGTGCAGGGATGCTCTCTGTCTGTGCAGGGATGTTCTGTCTGTGCAGGGATGCTCTCTGTCTGTGCAGGGATGTTCTGTCTGTGCAGGGATGCTCTCTGTCTGTGCAGGGATGTTCTGTCTGTGCAGGGATGCTCTCTGTCTGTGCAGGGATGTTCTGTCTGTGCAGGGATGCTCTCTGTCTGTGCAGGGATGTTCTGTCTGTGCAGGGATGCTCTCTGTCTGTGCAGGGATGTTCTGTCTGTGCAGGGATGCTCTCTGTCTGTGCAGGGATGTTCTGTCTGTGCAGGGATGCTCTCTGTCTGTGCAGGGATGTTCTGTCTGTGCAGGGATGCTCTCTGTCTGTGCAGGGATGTTCTGTCTGTGCAGGGATGCTCTCTGTCTGTGCAGGGATGTTCTGTCTGTGCAGGGATGCTCTCTGTCTGTGCAGGGATGTTCTGTCTGTGCAGGGATGCTCTCTGTCTGTGCAGGGATGTTCTGTCTGTGCAGGGATGCTCTCTGTCTGTGCAGGGCTGCGGGCTCCCCTGCACCAGGCCAGAGGTCTGTGCAGCCTCTCTGAGCCCTGGACTCCTCGGCTGGTGAGGGGAGAGGCTTGTGAGCCTTGGTTCATTGTGAGCCATGATGAATCAGCACCTGGCTGCGATGCTGAGCAGGGCTCTGCACGGCACGGGGGCGAGCAGCACCCGGGCAGCATCACTGTTTATTAATGACTGTATCAGGGATGCTGTTCAGTCACGGCTCCCGTGGAGCCTGGGAGGCAGCTCCCTTCCTGCTGCGGGGGGGGGGGCTCCCCTGCTGTCCTCAGGGGGCA
>NW_010328510.1:8739-9770 GCF_000700745.2 Antrostomus carolinensis
CCTTGGCAATGCCCCTGCTGCTCCCTCCTGCCACTGCCACGTTGGCTGCCTCCCCTCCCAGGAGAGCAACAGGGTGATCTCTGCTTGAGAGATGGGGAAACTGAGGCACGGTGTGTGGTGAGGGGTGACAGCAGGACACAGCCTGGCTGCTCTGATCTCCTAATGGCCGGTGACGCGGCAGGCTGTGCTTGCTGCCTGCATCTGGTGCATCCAGCAGGATTTATTAAAGCCAGAGTGCTGCAGATTTCACTAGGAGGAACGTGAGCAAAGCGACTGGAGGGTGGGAGTGGAGGGAGGCCCTTAAGGTGCTGGGCAGAGTTGGGGATGCTCTGGGTGGGCAGTGGGACCCCTGGCTGGCTGGCACAGCCCTCTCCCATGAGGAACTCATTTAAGGACTGGGTGCTGCTGTTAAACTCTCCAACGGATGTTCTCCTGCTCCACCATCTGCAGTGCCATGAAACTTGTATGAGATTTGGGATGAAAAGTCTATTTCTTTGAATGAAGTTTTAATAAGATCAAATTGGAAGAAGAAAACAGTAACTCTTCTCCCTCCCCTCCTGCCCCCCCTGTTTTCTATGGGATTTAGTCTTCTGGAGGCAAAAATCTTTGCAAACTGGAGGTGCCCCCCAGCCCGGTGGTGCTGAGCCAGGGCCTGGGCTGGGCGCTGGATGAGTCTGGGGGTGACTGCAGGGGATGGTGGTGAGCTCAAGGGCTCTGAGAGCTGCATGGTCCACGGCTCCAGCTGCATGGTCCACAGCTCCGCAGCATCGTGGTATGGCAACAGAGGGGGCTGTGCTCAGGCTGGGGGTGATGGGGCTTCCCAGCCCAAAGCAGGGGGTACGCTGAGACGGGGTGCAGTGAACTGGGGTCCAGCCCCTCGTCCTTGGTGCATCCGGCCCCTTAGGATGCTGGGAACCCCCCAGGTGCAAAAGCCTTAATTAAACCTCTCCCTGAAATACGCCGGTGCTCTGAGCTTCGGGCAGCGCGGAGCGGGGCGGCTGGCGGCGGAGGGGACCAGGGGATGCTGAGGA
>NW_010328510.1:9988-10289 GCF_000700745.2 Antrostomus carolinensis
GGGGGGCATCCCTCCGGGGGGGGCATTCCTCTGCGGAGGGCATCACTACTCGGGGAGCATCCCTCCCTGGGTACCACCCCTCCCCGGGCAGCATCCCTCCGCCGGGCAGTGACACTGGCACATGCTCCCGTGGGGTTTCTCAGCCTGGTGTGAAAGTCTCCCCCTGCCCCAGCCTCCCTGCCCCGAGTGAGTGGGACCCCAGGTCACCCAGAACCACGGCTAACGTGGCAGATCCAGCAGCAGGGACCCTGAGGGATGCAACGGGGAGCCCAGGTAGGTGTGAAGGGCTGAGCTTTGGCCA
>NW_010328510.1:10299-10866 GCF_000700745.2 Antrostomus carolinensis
GGGGAGACGTGCAGGCTCGTTTGGTCTCTGATAGCCACACAGCCCAGCTGGCATCTCCTAATTGCCTGGGTAATGGCTGTGCAGCACATGGCTGCTCCCCACGTGCTGGCAGTGAGCAGTGGCGTGGTGTCACCTCGCTATGGATGCACAGCTTGGCTGAATGCTGGGCTGGGGCACAACATCCTCACAGGGGGGTGCAAGCTGGAGCTGAGCCCACAGGAGCCAGTTCTCCACCACCTCTGCCATGGCCAGGCCCCAGGATTTGCAGGTGAGTCAGGCTTTGTGGGTCCTGCTGCTGTGCCAGGGCCGGCTTTCAGAGGAGGGTAAGCAACAAGGGGAAGCTGAGGCACATCCCAGCATATGTGCTGGACATCCATAGGGTGGAAGAACAGGCTGCACTCCAGCACAGCTTGCCCATAGGTGCCTGCCTGAGGATCAGGACCTTCAGGCAACTGTGCCCAGGTCTGCTGTTAGCTGTGAGTTGGTCTCAGTCTCGTGTCAGCCATGCAGGGCAAAAGTCCGTGGTGTTTTGAAGCAACCCTTGGCCATAAAGGTGCCTCCCCCGCC
>NW_010328510.1:11112-11956 GCF_000700745.2 Antrostomus carolinensis
CTGCCTGGAACTCAGGGAGTGTGTTAGCAGGAGCAGCAGCCCTGAGGAAGCAGGCAGAGATTCAATTCACTCGGCAGCGTGGGCTGGATCCTGCTGCTGGATCCTCCACCGTGGATCCCGAGCTCCTGCAGTGTCCGTGGAGGTGGTGCTGCAGGGGCTGTGCTGCACCCAGCACCCCGTTATTTTGGGCAGGTGCTGGCACCCCCCTCCTCATCCTCCCTCTGCTCCATGTGCCCCGGCTGCTCGGTGGCATCGTCCCTAACAGGGGGGTGGCTGGGGACCGGTGTGATCCCAAGGAATGAGCTGGGGGTGTGATGCAGAGGGCTGGGAAGCAGTGAGAGATTGGGAGATGTCCCTGAGACCCTGGGTGAGGGCTCGGTGGAGCAGCCCAGTGTGTGTGCCCGTGTCTGAGCACCATGGGCATGGCTGGCCCTGCCTTTCCCTGCCTGCTGGGGTGGCCCCGAGGGGTTCCCCTTCTCCATATGGCTATGGATGTCTGTAAATGCATCGTAAACCCTTGGATGGGTAATAAATAGAAGCAGGCCCGCTGCCTTTTGTTTTGATTGATTCCATTTGTTCTGCATAAGCAGCTCCTTCCCCTTGCCAAAGCTGGGCTCCCAGGGAAGTCGGATGCTGTGAGCTGGAGGGGCTCAGCCGTGCCGTGCTGGGGAGGCTCCCTGGTGCTCCCGGCACTCCCAAGGCTGAACTCTGACAGGGGGGAAACTGAGGCAGCCACCAGCACCAGGTCTGCCTCTGCAGTGGGTGGATGCTCTTGCACAAGAAGGGAAACTGAGGCTGGGAAGTGTGGTGTGCCGTGCCCTGGGGACACGCAGCGAGGCAGGGG
>NW_010328510.1:11975-12524 GCF_000700745.2 Antrostomus carolinensis
GTGTGGGGTGAAGCCACCGACAGGCGGGGCCAGCAAGGGGTGAGCCAGTGATGCTGGCCACCCTTCAGGTGACTGGCACTGCTCTGCAGGGAAAAACGACTTTATAAATGAGCTTGGGACGAAGATGAACACAGGAGCCGGGACTCCTGGCTTCCCTCTCTGGCTCTGTCGCAAACAGCAGCCTCAGGCAAGTCTGGTGTCTCCCTGCCTCAGTTTCCCCAGACAGGAGAGGCTGTTTACCTGTCAGGAGCTGGGGAACGGGCAGGTTTGGCAGCAGGAGGAGCCCTGCAGATGAAAGGCACCGCTCAAAGCCGGGGTGGCCAGCCCAGGTGGGTGATGGGCGAGGGCTGGATGGACCCCCAGGGGCATCATCCTCAATGCAGCCCCAATTCTTGGGGCTTCTCCTCCTGGCCTGAGAGCCCTTGCCAGCCCCTCCCATTCCCAGGAGGAGGAGGAGGGATGGATGTACCCAGGGGGGGCTAAAATTATCCCCCCGCCCCGGTGCTGCCATGCCCCCCGGGTGAGTCAGCGAGGCCGGGGGTGTGTGTA
>NW_010328511.1:0-212 GCF_000700745.2 Antrostomus carolinensis
TTTTTTACTAGCCTGTGTAAACACGGTGTCTGCTCAGCTAGTCCCATTATGAGTCTGTGGGCTGGCATAGGCCCCTCTTGGAAAGGCGAGTGATGGATGTCGTTGTAGCACTAGTCCTGAAAGCGGTTTGGGGCTGGGAGCGAGACAAAACCCATGGTCTCCATTCTTCTCCCCAATCCGCTGCTGCTGCCCGTGCGAAGCCGCCTCGCAGC
>NW_010328511.1:289-12372 GCF_000700745.2 Antrostomus carolinensis
AGAACAGAACAGAAGGGCCTCGTGGCAGAGGGTGCGTGGGGACCGGCCAGCCATTGAAATTCCCGGCTGCATCTGCTCCGCTCGCCCCGCCAGCGCAGCAGAGAGAATGGGGGCAGTTTTGCCAGGGCCCTTCCTTTGTTAGGAACTTTGATCCTCTCCCCCTTTCCTTTTTTATTTTTATTTTTGTATTTTTATTTAGTGTGGTTTTCAGCTGGGTCAGATGTTTTGGGGTGTTTTGCCTGGTAGTTGCCGGGTGAGAGGTTGATCTTGTGGTACTGCATGGAGCCTCTGCATGGCTTTTCCCTGCTCAGCTGAAAGGCTCTGCTGTGAGTCATGGGTTAAATGACACAAACTCATCCAAATCCTAATTTAGGGTTTTATGAAACTTTGCAGGAAAAGGCCCGGTGTGCTGAAAGGACAGCCTTCTCTCAAGGCTTGGTGTCTCCTGGCAAGCAGCACTTGATAGACAGAGTCTGCCCAACTTGTTGCTTCATTGTTTTCTGATTCTTCCTACCCTAACGAGGGCTGTTGGCCTGATTCTCCGGGGAAACCTTGTGCTTTTCAGACTCCTCTTTGTTTGTAAGCTAGATAGCAGCAGCCTACAGGGTTATTTATGGAAATGCTTGGTATGAGAATTGGCTTTGCAGTTTCAAGGTAAAAGATTTGAGTGACTTTGTAAAGCTGCAGCTGGATGCTGCCTTGAAGAGCGGGCTTGGCGGTGCTGGGTCGCCCTGTCGTTTCTTTGTTGTCGTTACTGGGTTTTTGCTGGGTTTGTCTTTTGTGGCGGAGGGAGCGATCTGTGGCTCTGGGGCAGTGCTGACAACAGAGCAGAGGTAGCTGTGGAGATGCGATGAACAAACAAACTCAGTCCTGATGTCTCCCAGGTCCTTCCCTGCCCACCCCCTGCTTTGGGGCACTGATACCAGCCGGGTTAACACGGGAATTATGTGACCTGAGCTGTTAAACGGTGCTGTAGGAGGCCTGAAGAGCATTGCTGAGGAGCCTGACCAGCCCACTGGTACACCTGTGACATCGGTGGGATTCCTCGTCCCCAAAGCCTTGGGGGTGGAGTGGAAGCAGTTTGTGCTCAAGTGACTTCTACTCACCACAGCCTGATCCCGGGGTTTTGGTTTTTTGGATACAATCTGAACAGTTCTGAATGCTCTTACTCTTAGCAGATTTCTATCTAGGTTTGTAAAAAGGATCCATTACGTCAGTGGGTGACACTGAAACACAACTCCTCCAGGGCTATTTGTTTTAACACCAGAAATGAGGGAATAAGGTACCAGCGCTTTTGCTTTAATTAGAAAGAGTCCAGCCACCGAGGAGCAGTCCAGTTCGAGTAACTTGAGTCCGGCACTGAACTCGCTTCCCTCTGCGTGTTCCCAGGGCTGCCCCTGCAGTCGGTTGCCCCAGCCTCTCTCTACCTGCAACAATAGCTGGTTGTGCAGAAGAATTTGTGAAATGACTGCCTGCTCCCTCCAGCCAGGAGGACGCGTTATCTCTGCCCAGTTGATCACACTCAGGGTAATGAGAAAATGAGGCCGAGCTTAGCATTGCTGAGTATGAAAGCATCTTCTTGGCAGGAGCTGAATGACACTGTCTGAGAAGTAAAAGACAGTAGATTATTGTTTTTGCTTATTATCTGCCATCAACCTCCTGGTCTCCTGCCGTCCCCTGTCCTCAGAATTCGCTGTGGGTGTCTGCACTAGCCAGGAAGCGGTGGGGGGTGTGTGTGCGTGGGGAGGGGAGGGATGGTTCAGATGCCCCAGGGAGGCACTGGAGGGTGTGCTAATCTGCCTGCGCTTGGAGCTTGGGGAGGGAGGTTTATTTTTGAGTTTATTTGTGCTCTTCACTTTTGCCTCTGTTTACTTATGTGCTGAGTTTATTTATGTTGTAGGCTGTGAGTCAGGATGGAGGTGGGGAAGGCAGGGAGAAAAGCTGGTGGAAGGGCGCAGGGAGGCCGAGCTCCGGGGCTCTGTGACAAGTGAAAGGACGTGGGATGGGAGGGCAGCCAGGCTGGAAAGCTGAACAAAGCAGTGAGAGGAGCTGGAGAAACACAGCTTCCTTTTGGGCTGTTTGAGCTGCCGGGCTGATGGGACGATGCTCCAGGCTGCCCTCCCAGCTGCAGCCTGTCCATGTGCGGGGATGAGCCAGACCTGCCTTTACCACAGGTCTTTGTAAGCTGATTTGTAGGTCTGGATCATCCCCGATGTGATGTAACTTTACAGGAGTTGCTGTAAAAATAGGCTATAAAGAGGTGATGTCTGAGGAGGAGAGGAGACTTCGTGTGTGTTTGGTTTGCAGCTGCGTTAGGGTTGTCCTGGCTTTTGTGGTGGTGTGAGGCCAACGCAGGCACACGCTCATCCCTGCTGAGCCCAGCAGATCGCACGGCACCTGGATGGCGGCGCGGGCACCGGCAGCTCTGGCGGCAGGTTTATGGAGGAGCTGAGCAGGCACAATGGAGGGCTCAGCCTGCGAAGGGGAGGCATCCATCGCGTCATTGTGTGCGGTGCAGCCTGGGGAGAGGGACAGCACGCTGCCCTGCGGCCACAGCCTCCGCAGCCGGGGGCGGGGGGGAGCTTTGGACTTCTTGGTTTAATTTGTGCTGTCCTGTCTGCTCTTTTATTTCTTCACCTTGTGTTTTGTGGGATGAAATGTTTGGCTTTTTGTGTGCTACCTCTTTTCTGTCCTGTTACTACCCAGGTGAGCTCTGTATGTGTAGGTAGAATGAAGGGGGAGAGCAAAAAGGCAAAAGAAAGCACTTTTAATATGAGGCCGGTGATGCAGGGCACCCAAGGGCAGGCCGAGCGGGAGGGCACAGCCCAGTCTGTTAATCCCAGCATGTGATGGGCTCTCCAGTGCGTCTGGCCAGCGCTCAGCTGGAGACAGACCACTGCATGCTGGGACTTGTAGTCTCCCTGGATTACACCTTACCGAGAGGGAAAGATGTCTGCAGCCAGCTTCGTTTTATGCACCTCAGGTAGATTCTTTGGGTTTTTAGCGAGGTGCCACGTGGGCAGAGACAACTGTGCCCATGGAGGGAACCCTGCCTTTGTAAATAGGCAGCAAAAGCGTGTTCACCTGTTCTTCCCCACATCTCTTTCAGATTGACCCGAAGGTAGCGTTCCCCCGCCGAGCACAGCCCAAGGTAAGCACTGCGGGCAGCCCTTGCCACTCCAAAGGGTGAAATTCGTGGTGGTGAATCTTGTCCCTCCGTGCAAGGTCGCTGGTGCACGTAACAGAGTCACTCCCTGTGTTTTGCTCTGGACTCACCTGGAGCGGGAGCCGCTGTGCTGCGCTGCCAGCGTGACGTGCTGCGCTGTGGTGCGCTCCTGTCACCCTCGCGGCACAGCGATGGGGTTTGCGTGGCACTGGGGGAACCAGGAGGTCCCTCGGTTGTACTTTAGGATGCGTTACATGGAGCTGGTGAAATAAATGTTATCCAGGGTGAACTTAGTCCTTCTGAGGTTGCAGCCAGTGTCTGGAAGTTTCAGGCTGAAGGAGAAACGGAACAGCTCCATGCTGCGATGTGATACAGGTGGACAGAGGGTCGTGTCTGTGCACATGTGTGTGTACAAATAGGTGTATGGCAGAGAGGGAGAGAAGGATTTCGTTTTGTGAAATGCCCTTGTACCCTTCAGCACTGGAAAAGACAGAAGGAGTTTGGTGTTGGACTTTATCTACAAGAGGCTTTGGCATTGAAACGTGCAGTTGCAGGAACGTTTTCCAGGCATTGCAGCTAGAAACTTTTAACTGAGGAGCCAGCAGCAGGCTGGAGACTGCCTTTAGATTTTGGGTCTCTTGCTCTTGGATGGGAGTTTTAAAGTTCAGAATCTCAATTCCAAGTGCTGTCATGAGAAAAAGAGCTGTGTTGAGTGCTGTCATGAGAAAAAGAAGCAGTGTTGAGAAGCAGAGAGGGAAGAGGAGACTGGTGGCGGGAGGGAAGTAAGGGGGATCAGGCACTGAGAACAATCAGTAAACAGGTATCCCGAGTAACTGGAGCCAGGAAGCACATGGTAGGAATTGGGTTAATTCCATTAAGCAGTTTGGTGACAGAAGGTGCTTTAGTGTTAGAACGGGCTGCTCTCCAAGCCAGGGAATTGCTGCGGATTAGCCCTATGCTCCTTGGGGTAATTAGGACCATGTGTTCCTCTGAGAGCAGGGGTGTAGCCAAGCAGCTAAGGGGAGGATGCAGCTGGAGAACCGGTTCAGAGGATGTCGATGTGCCTCAGCCTGGCAGCCATGGCTCCTCTCAGGGTAGTTAGTTTTCTTCCTTGTCCCAGTTGTGTGAGTGACAAGTGGCAGAGGGGTCTTCTTGCAAAGGCAAAAGAGACAACTGGAAGTTGACTGGGCTCCGTTTAAGTGACTGGGGAATGGGTACAAAGTGAGGCTTATTCCATGCAAGACCGGATGGTTTGCAGTCTGTGAGCTAGGAGGGCAAAACCTGGGGAGCCTACCTGTGCTGGCAGGCCTCCTGCCCGTCTTTCCGCTCCGTGAAGCAGAGCAGGCATCTCTGGGGGAGCCTGGAGGAGGCTGGCTGGGCGAAGTGACAGGGCTGCAGGAAGAGCTGGAGGGCTGGGGAGGGGACAGTCGTGCCCTGCGTCTTCAGGGTGGTGTGAGGAGAGGCTGGTAACGTGCTGTCCGACGAGGAGGTGGTGGCTGGGCGCTGGCAAACACGATGGGGCGGTGCGAGGGTGAGAGTGTGCCTTGGGGTCTGGCATGGCACAGACCTGCTGGCTGCCTTTGGCCAGGGGGCCTTGAGAAAGTGGAAGCTCAGCTGCAGCAAAGGGACAGGCGCTTCCTGGCAGTGGAGGGGAGTCAGTGGCCTTTTCAGTTGCGTTCTCTGCTTGCTCTGCGTTTATTCGGTGAATTCCTGTCCTTCCCTTTTCCAGATGGTGACCCGAACAAAGAAGATATTTGTGGGTGGTCTGTCCGTGAACACTACTGTGGAGGATGTGAAACAATATTTCGAGCAGTTTGGGAAGGTAAGTCTCCTGAGTGGTGTTGGATCAAAGCTGTTGCTTCTGGGGCAAAAAGGAGTTTTCTGAACTTCTGTGGAGGCGGGATTAGGAGCTTGTGAGTCTTTTGCGTGGGGCTGAGTAGACTGAAGGTCGGTTACAGACGCTGCGTGGCTGTAATGGCTTTGTAGGGTCCGTGGTGAGTTGAAACAGAGCTCGTGCTTGTTCCTGGGGTCAGTAGGACCTGGGCTAAGAGAAATGGTTCTCCGGTTTTTCCCTATCCAGAGTTTGTTTGCAGTTTGTTTGAATGCTGGAGAAGGGTTTGTAGACACTCTTAACAGGGCAGCTGCAGCATCAAACCTGTGATTTTTGGCCTGTTCCTAACTCTAAGCCTCATGACTGATATTTTGGTAATCCTTTATTAAAAATAAGCCTTTTGGTCCTGAAACTTCTCCTATTGAGTCTTGTGTGCAAGTGGTGACGTTGGTTTTGAATGTTTGAAGAAAATTTGGGCTACGGCTGTCCTGTGTGGTGGTCTGGCTCTTCTGTGCCAGCTGGTGGCTCAGGGAAGGGTGGGCTTCTCTGGATGGAAGTCACTTGTGCCGTGGTCCCTGAAAGCCAGGTCTGCAAACTGCGGGTTGTGACCGAATTGGAGGATAGAAGGGGGCTCAGTTTTGGCCCTTCAGTCCCCTGTCAGGAGGCTGTGAGCATCCCCAGGAGCAATCTCAGTAGTATTAGACTGAAAGATCCCAAGATTTTTAATGGGATTAGGAACTGAAGGGGATCATTGTACCCAGATGCTGAATGCGGTCACCTCTGGGGCAGGGCACTGTGACTGTTTCAGTGTTGTTTGGTGGTGTTGTGCATGGGTTTGCTGTTGGGGGAAGGAAGCGTTGGATTCTGTAGCTGTTGGGACCTTCCTGCCTTGCTGCGGGTGGAGAACACAGTTTGCTGGGAGGTAATCCGGCCAGGATGGTGCTGATAGCATCATGGATGTGGAGGAAAGTACCCCAGGAACTGCAGAGTGTGAGGGATGAAGGCTTTGGTATTAATTTTCTTCTGAAAGATCCTGCAAAAGAGAGGTATTATGCCAAGGCACATTGATTGGTGAAAGGAAGGGGAGTTTTGTAACCAGTTTTACCATATCGTTGGAGCTTTAGGGCAGAAAGTTTGGAACAAGTGTTTGCTCAGTACCTTTGTTCAGCTTCTGAACTCAAATCTGCGTGCCCTGGTATGCTGTCCTGGCTGCAGAGTGGGATGGACTCCTTTGTGTTTCTGTTCAGTCCCAAGAGAAGGTGTCAACAGCAAAAGCGGTCAGGTATCCCCATGTTTGCTCGTCGTTAGCTCTGTGTGGTTTTATTTTCTATTAGAAATAAACTCTCTTGTGTTTTTACATGGTGTCACTGAAGGTGTCACCACTAAAGGTGGCATTGTCTGTGTGTCTGTGGTCTGAAAGTTGTTAGTTTCACTTGCGTGTGCTTCTGCGCTGCTGTGAGACGCGTTTGATAGGAAAACAAAATGTCTTGGGCGTAATCCCCTTTTAACCTCAGCTGTAGCTCTGTTGGTTTGAAGGACAGGCATGTCATGTAGCACTCTGTTTACAAGCAGCTACAGTTGCTCTAGTTTGAGAAGTACTTTCCAGTTCTTTTGGGGTGTTATGCTGTTACGTTCCTCTTGTTTAATGGTCATGTGCTGAAAGGTGTCCTGACGTCAGGACACTGGCAAGAACTGGTTGTGTCAGATTGTTTTCTTGGGACTGGGCAGAAGACAAAGTTCTGCATAGCTCAGTGCGATTCATTTCCGAAGAACCAGCATCCTGGACAATATCCGGTGCTCAAAAGCTGCGTGAGGCTGATGCAGTTGGCCTCTTGGCTCTGGGGAGTTTCTGTGGGGAGAGGTCAGGGCTGGTCAGATTGACTCTCTGGTTTTGGGGCATTTTTCTGACTCATCTGGGCGTTTCAGCTGAGGAGAGACTCTCGTATAAAGCATCTCTCCTGGCCTGTAACCATCCTCCAGGCTAAGCCTCTAATAATCACCGAAGGCTAGGAGAACCGTTTCCCAAGAAATTCTCTCCAGTCTGTAGCTCTGTGTGGCTGGTGCGCAGGGTCAGTGGGAAAGCGTGTGTCAGAGCAAAGCTGCTGTGGCTCAGCTCTGGGGTTCTGAGCTCTGGATGCACCTCTCTGTGGTTTCTAGGGCTAAGAAAAGCTTGTTGCCTTCAATTGCAGATGTGACTCATGGAGAACATGCTTTTGGTACACACTTTAGGTGTTTGTTGATGACACTCTGGGGCCTCTTAGCTTTCAGAGGTCTCCTAGGATCCCTTCTTTAGAGGTACTCTTGGCACCTAACTCTGTGGTCTTTGTCTCCTCCATTTATGGCATATTTAAGTGAGAGGTGGTGAAGTCATGTTATCCTCATCTTGGAAAGCCTGTCTGAAAAAATACTTCCTAAGTCATTTGGGCCAGTACTGCTTCTGGAATTGGATTGGGACTATCTGAAAAGGAATTGTTAAGGATGCCCTTTTAAAACATTTCCTTGGAGGATTTACCTTCTGAGAAAATGGCTTTAACTGTGTTCCCTCTTCTTCCGAGCAGCCCCACAGTTTTTTAGGATCTGGCAGGAAAAAAAATCACTCCTCTCTCCTCATGCCTGTCCAGGAAAGCATGAGAACGCCGAGTCATCTTTTCTTGATTCCTCCAGATCAAGGTACCAGGTTCCAGGGGGTGCTTTTTAGTCAATCTTTGGGAATCCAGTGGCAAGCTCAGTTTGGATCTCGGCCTCAGTGAGAAATCATAGTCTGCGTCTGAGGACAAGGCATACAGAGTGCTGAATGGGTTTTGCATTAAGGTTATCTTCTAGGTAACCCTTAGGCCACAAGCCTCAGTGTGTGTTAGATTTACCACCACTTAAGGCCTTTAAATGAGGATAGATGCTTTTTGAAAAGTCCATTTTAGTCCAGACAGAAAGCACGCACATGCTGTAGGAATTACGAGAGGAAGTGCTATGGCCTGCAGTACAGATGAGGTCAAAGTAGATTATCATAATGTTCTCTCCAATCCAAATCCGTGAACTGCGGTTCTCAAGCCTACCAAGGTAGCTGGCGTTGGTGCATCTCGGGTCAGAATCAACACACCTCGTGTGTCCATTAGCAGGAAAAAATGGGAGTTTGGTTGGGCTGGAGATGAAATGGTTTCCCATTTCATAAACCAAAATTCCCAAGTCTGATTTTTTTCCATTTTGGCATTTCCACTTACTCTCCTAGTTTTGTTTTGTTTTCTTTTCTTTCCTTGCTGTTTCCAAAACCTTCCCTCAGCTTTGTAAAATGGAAGTGGCAAAAGAAAAATGACAATGGGTGAGGAGGAAATCCATGAGTATTACTTAGGGATAAAGGAAGAAGGGGAGAGGCTGGCATCCCAGTTCTTCCTATCAAAATACTTGGTTTTAACAGGCACAAAAGGTGAAGCTTCAAAGAGGATCCCAAATACAGTGTGAATTTCTCTCCTTCAAAGAAGGATCACTTTATTTTTTTTTTTCCTTTTAAAACTGTGAATGAAAAATATGGGCTGCTGTTTTCCTGAGGAAGAAAATACAAAGGTTTTTTTTAGTACAGTGAGAGAGACTGAGAAGTGCTCTCAAGCTGGCTATGGTTTGTCAGGTGCAGCTGCTACGGCTTTGAACGTAGCAGGATCTCTAGGAAACACTTCTGGCTCCAAAACTCAAATCTCTCTGAGATGCAAGCGAAGGCCATGGACATGCTTTCTAAAGGAGATTATTTTTTCAATAGTAGGACAGAAGTCCTGGAAAGAATTGCATTCGCAGTGTGCATAGCCAAGTGTCTTGGCTTAAGTTGGATGGTGTTGGAGATCTTTAGACTGCACAAGGAAGTATTGCAACAGCCTCTTCTAGATTCAGGCTACCACCCTCACTGAAACCTGAAACAGAAAGAGAGGAGGAAGATATCTTACACCTACAACCTCAGGCAGAGCTAGTCCTCTGTCTAGTTCAACACGTATGAGGATGCCTCAGAGGAGCTCGAGTCCCAGCTTCCTCCTTTTCTCCTTCAACCTGTGGGAACATGTTTTTCTGTATTATTTTTTTGTGAGGAAAAGGTCCATCAGAGTAATTTCTTTGGACCATCGGGTCTCTGATCTTGTAAGCAATGTTATTTGTTTCAAATCATAACTGAAAAACTAAGATCATCTTTCTTTCTCAGGGGTTGGTGTGATGAAGTTTTGCAGTAGAGAAAGTCGAATGAATTGCAAGATAGGAGGCTTAGAACAAATGAGGTTTTTTGTCATGGAGCTTATCTAAGCTTTGAAATCTTTGCCCCGGGATGTTGTTGCTAAAATTTGCATAGGTTCCAAAATGGCAAATTTATGGAAGGTCTTTTAAATGCATCCCTTTGAGTTCAGGAAATCCCTGAATCACAAACGGCTGGAAGGTCATGGAGTATTCTGGGGTCTATCATAATATCCTTGCCTTGTCTTTATGTTCTTCTAAAGGTGTCTCTTGTCGGTCGGTGTCTTGGGGGGCTGTTGAGCAAGGCAGACCTCTGCTCTAACTTAGTGCAGCCAGGCTTTTGTTTGTCATTAGGAGAGAAGTTGGTCCTTTCAGAAACTAGAAAAGTAGAGGTACCAGAAGAAATGGGAGCCTGGACCCAGTTCAGGTGTTTGAACTCATTATTTTCTTGTGTGCTTTTGCATTTCGTGAAGCAGAAGTGCAATAAATATATTCACAATGACGTCTTTGCATGACTCACTAATCAGTTGTGGCTCCAAGGGTGCTTGAAAAATGCTTAAAAACAGTCTGCATCCCTCCCTGGGCCTGCAGGTGATCTGCGTTATGTGGATGAGTCGGTCACGAAAGCTCCGCCTCTCTGTGAGGCAGATTGTGCCCAGAGAGAGATCTGCTCTCTAAAAATATCCTGGAAGCAAACAAGAAAAAAGATCTGCTGAGGTCTGAGGACGATTCTGACCTTTAGGCTGCCATCTAATACTCAGTCCAAATTCTGGACTGTTTGCCTCAGACAGGTTCTGAGATCTCACTCGGACAACAACTCTAGTCCTGTCCTCACCAAGAGAAAACCACCATATCTGAGGCGCTGGATTTGATGAGGGTTTGTGTGTCCATCACAAATGCATATTCATATACACCTGCCAGAAAAATGGTGTGGTTGACCTGGGTATATGAAGTGAGTTTTCCCTGCTGACTGATTGGAGAACCTTTAGATACTGATGGGGAATTTCTTTAAAGGAAGACTCGTTCCTGTGCTTACAGTGGCATGATTTCCCTCACTTTGGATTGGGAGAATGTTAATTAATTAATCCTTAATCTGCCACTCGCTGGAAATTTCAGGGATCAAAGCTACTTGTCAACCTGCTGTGGATTTCCAAACTGGATTTTGGATTTTCTTCCACAGATCAGAGGGCAATTTATGCAAATTCTCGTGCGAAACATGGTTGCAATGAACAGATGGGGAGGGGAGGAGAAGGGGAATCTGATCACCTCTCTTGCGGCACTAGGCAGTTTGGCTTGTGGTTAACAATGCCTCTGGAACAAAGGGTTCTCTGTGCTCCGCATCTGGTAGGCAGATAGCCAAAAATGCTGTAGCAGTAATGGTCATTCAGGTCTTCAGTGGTTCATTTGATATTTGCCAGGTGCCCACGGCGCGGTGTGAGAGCGGGCAGGAGCACCTGGACAGGCTGTCCTGCTCACCTGTGGCATGGAGCGGGCTCTATCCCTTGGCTGAGTCTCACTCCCAGAGTTCTGAGAACAGCTCTGCAGAACCGGGTGGGAAGGGTCCTCTGGGCACTGTGTGGGCACAGCTTGCCTGCTCCCTGGAGCTGGGCTCTGGGTCGGTGTGTCCTTCTCCCCAGAATTGATCTGTCCAGTTTGAGCAGCTGGGAGAACTTCACCGGATTGCCGATGCCCTCTCTTGACAGGATGGTCAAGTGGATTCTAGATTGTTTGGTTTATATTTCCCATGTTGAAGCTATTTCAGCAGCTATTACTCTTCTACCTGATTTTTCTACAAATAAGTTGCCATGGATCCTTCTAGGACGATCTTTATTCACTCTTCAGGAGGAAGATGCCTGTCTCTGCAAAGCCTTTGCTTGAACATTTACAGCTTTCTTCAAGATCTGCTCATGTACCAGCTCATCAAACTTGTGTTGGAAAATTTATTAGTATTTTTTTATTCTGCATGAAGCTTTCATGGCTTCCTCCTTCGCAGACACCCACAACTGTCCCAGGAAGATTGGAAGATACTAGAGGGCTACTAAGCCATTGAAAAAAATCAGGCCTTTTGGCCAAGGCAGGTGGATCATGCTGGCTTCTGTTTTGGTATGAAATGCCTCCTATCTGTGCGTCTGAATATTTTGGCTAGGCTGAGGGCTGCTGTGGTGGAGAGTCTCTCTCTGAAACCTGTGACTGTCACTTTCCCTTCCTGTCACCACCACACTGCTCTCATCAGAACCAGGTGCTGGTTTGAGAAGGGCCTGTCTCCTCCTCTTGGGAAGGTGCTGCTTGCTGTCCTCTGGCAGGAGGTTTCAGCAGTGGCAAATCCATGGAGGATTAGAAGAGCTATCTCCCCAGGAACAAACCTTTTTTTAACTTTCTGAATGTGTTACTTCTCCTGAGCCAAAGCCTTTGTCTTTATTCCACTCCCATTTGGTTTTCCAAAGCAAGAGAGCACTGGAGACAGAATTGAGAGAGCACTGGAGACAGAATTGAGAGGAGGTGATGTTGGACAGCTTGGGTTTAAGGCTCAGGAGTGTGGTTCCTACCCCTGAACAGCCAAGTACCTGCCAAAGGAGTAGTCTCCTGTGGTAGGTTCCTTGGGAAGAACATACCTAGGGAGCAAGAGTCATTGTTCTTGGGACCCCTTCTTTTCTCCTTGACTTCTTTGACCCTTGTGGCTAAACACAGGGAGAGACATCATCCCTCAAAATTGACAAACCTTGAACTTCTAACCTCAGATGTTGGATAACTGCAGCCTGGACCAGCAAGTTAAATCGTTCCCTGGGAGGGAGCCTTGACCACTAAGCTAAACAGTTTTCTAGTAAAGTGATCTGCTTCTTTGACTGTGTTTAAAGAATTGAAACAAATATTTATTTAAGGGCG
>NW_010328512.1:0-481 GCF_000700745.2 Antrostomus carolinensis
ACAGCGAGGGGAGGGGGAGGAAGAGGAGGGGGCGGGGAGGGGAGGAAGGGTGTCCCCCCACGCGGGCGGAGAATCGCTCTTTATCCACTCTCCTTCCCACACGCCGACCGCAGAGGCAGCCTCTCATCAGGATATTTATGAACACACGCACAAATGGGAGGCTGAGGGAAGGCAAAAAAAAAAACCCCAACCAACCACCACCACCAACCACCCACCCACCCCTATTTTTTTCATTCTCTTTCTTCAAAGAGCAGATGTGCTGTGGCCTGCACACCGAGAAGGACACTCCCTTGCTGTTAGCTAATTTCGGCTGACATGCTTGGTTTTTGTGGTTCCAAACGAGAAGTTTAGTAATCAGCTGCTAACATTAACCAACACACCTTTCACACAACGACCCGCACCGGGCTTGGGTGTCCTTCGACGTTATGGGCAGGAAAAAAAAAGATTTATTTTTTTTTTTTTCTTGTAGAGAAAAAAAAAA
>NW_010328512.1:533-30365 GCF_000700745.2 Antrostomus carolinensis
CCACAGGAGCCAAGCCAGCAGCCCGCTGCCACGGGAGCCCAAAAAGTAACTGAACAGGAGCAGCGGCGAGGAAAAGGCTGTAGCGTCGCCCCGGTGCTCGCCAAACACGCTGCCCCTGCGGATTCAAAGAAATAAGTCTTTCTAGCGGGTTTATTTAATTTTAAGGGGGTTCATTTCTCCTTTTAAGCCACTTTCCTGTTTATTTTGTCTATTTCTGGCCACAGTTCAGCAGCTTGTCAGAAGGTGGGCTAGTCCCTCATTGCAGATTCAAATGTGCTTCTGTGCCAAATTGACCTGCTGTTATCCCCCCTTTCAGCTACTGTAACCAACACCGCACAAACAATGAATTATGAGATTAGAGTTACAGAAAAATGGCCTCATTCTGCAGATGTTGCGTCTGGAACCGGCTGCTGCGGGGCCTCGCGCTTGTTGTCTCATCTTCCTCGCTCCCCCTCCTCCTCATCCTCCTCACAGCCCCACCTTCGCCGCGTGACGATGCGTGCCAGGGGCCCTGTTGTGTGAAGGGTTTATCAGCAGCTTCCAACCCTGCTCCCCCCGCACAAATAAAAAAAAGGAAGGAAAAAGAAGGGAAGTGGGTGAAAGAGAAAAACAACATTGATAAGAGAATAGCCATTGTACAGACAAAAAAGCAAATAATTGATCTGGAATAAAAAAGGCCACAGCAACGTTATGTTAAGATCTATCGTGGTTTCGTGTGGGAGCTGTGTGGGGGCCAGCACGATGCTGCAGAGACAGGAGAGGGCACAGGGTTCTTTGTTGTGTGTGTGCTGGGAGAGGCAAGGGGTCTGTGTGTGCGTGTGTGTGCGTGTGTGTGTGTGTGTGTGTATGTGTGTGTGTGCACATGTGTGTGCATGTGCTGGAGCCGCACGGCACCGTCAGCTGCTCGGCACCTCAGCAGCTGGTACCTGTGGACTGAAAGCCCCTGTGTGTACTGTGGCAGTGTCAGGATGCAGCACCGCAGCCTCCAAAATACATTTGCTAACTAAGGAGCATCAGGGTGTTGTGGATTTGGGGTTTTTTTTTCACAATGGTTCCAAATTTTCAGGGTAAAAAGCAGTGCTTTAAAACAGATTTGGGAATGGGGAAAAACAAATAAACCCCTGAAACTCTTGATGCTGCTGAGAGTATTGCTGATGATTTCAGCTAGGTAAGGAATTTACCCAGGAAGCCAGTGACTGATGTGGATCAAGCCTGGTGGATACACCTCATCATTCTTCTCTTTCCCACTACACATGGTTTACGCAGCTCGATAATTATATCTTAAGTGCAATTTTTAATGGATATTATGAAGCGATGATTGGAAATAAAAGGCTGTGCTCTTAGTTAGTGGTGGGACCGTTTTTTTCAAGGGAGTAATTATTTGGAAAAAAAATGCAACTGTAGGTCAGTTGTAACTATTTGCCAAGTTCATCATGTTTTTGGTGAATAGTTTTGACAATTTAAAAAAATACATTTGGAGTTTTCAAAGTAAAACATCTACAATTTTCAAAATGAAAATACTCAGTTCCGTGTTTTAAAATGATGTTTCACTTTGGATGTTTAAGGACTTTAAAAGGTAAGACAAAATGAAATGGGTCTTCTTTGGAGTGAAATTCATCTTTAATTATTTCTTGTGTTGCTGGGCATTTTTTTCCAGTTCACCGAAACGTTTTTTTGTTATTGTTGAATTTATGTAAGAGGGAGAGCTGGGTGTCCCCGGCCTGCCTGGCTTGTAATTGCTGGGGAAGGTAATTGCCCACGCAGTGACAGTAACTCTCTGTTCACTGGGATGTGTCCAGGGATCCCTGCAAAACCTCAGGTCCAGTGCCATGGAAGTGGGACAAGCGGGATGCTGGCTGGGAGAGGGAGGAGGGCCACCAAACCTCTCCCCTCCTCCTTCACTCGGTACCCAGCCTGGGGCGTCCAGCCTGGATGGGACCCCCCCCTCCTCTGCCTCTCCAGGAGGAGCCTGGATGTCTCCTTGCACCAGAAAACCAGGAGTTTCTGCATCCAAGAGCAGATGGCTCCTTGCCCCAAAGTGGGGCAGTCCCGCATCCTCCAAGGAAGACACAAGTGTCTCTCCGAATTGCCTCCAGTCACATCCATCCTCCCACTGCCCCCCGCCGGCACCCACTCCGGCACTGCGGTGCTGCTGTGTGCCTTTTTAGTAACTGGGTCTGCCATGATACTCCAGAGGACGAGGAAGCACAAGGCAGGAACAGGAAGGTGGCTGCGAGGAGAAACCCCATGGAGGTGCTGCATCTGCTCCATCTTTTTCTTTTTTTGCTAGTATTTTAATCTCTCAGCTAAAATGAACAGTGAGTTGCAGAATTTGGCTTGATCTTTTGCGTTTTCTGCAAATTCTCAACCTACCATCGCATCCTGTTGTGCTTCAGGCAATGTGTGCTTTTTCTAGGCTTTGTTTGACACCAGGCTGTTCAGGCAGGAGCTATAGGTAGGCTCCAATACATTAAAAATACTTAGCATTCCTTTAGGAGAAATACACTCTTCTGGGATGCTGCAGTCCCGTTAGGCAGCAGGTTCAACCTCCTTTTCTCCCTGTGTCTCTAGTCTCAACTTTTCAGCAGCATCAGTTCCCATTCCACCACCATACATTTTCCCAAATTGTTTTTACTTCAATTTTTTTAAGGCAATCTCAGATGGACATTCTTATCCCAGTCCCGTGCTGGTAATATTAGTTTCCCTATCAGAAAATTCAACTAATAATATGACAAGGCAACATTTGATAACGTCAATTCTTAAGACCCAACAGTGACAGAAAAGGACCTAAGACTCCAGTAGCCTGTGCTCCTTATCCCATGTTTAGTTTCTTTGGCTGTATTCACAGCAAGTTTCTCCTACAGTGGTATTGTGAGGTTTTACATCCTCCAGTCCACTTGCTCTGGACATTTCAATGGAGTTTACACTTACGTACTTTGGCGGAGTTCATCAAGCTCAGAGACACTTCAGGAGAAGAAGATGAGGGAAAAAACAATTAGAAAGGTGCTCAGGAGTTGAATATGTGCATAGCTGTATGCTAGCTACTCCCCAACCTATTAATCCAGTCTTACCATGTCTATACAGAAAGAATTACTTCAGTTTCCTTAAAGTTTGGATTGTTCCACAGAGATTTGCGAGGTTGTGCTACAGCTGAACAAAATCTGTTTGGTTTTGTTTGGAATATTCAGGTCAAATGGTTGCATTTGGTCAAATCTCTCCATAAGAATCAAAAAGGAAATGGGATTTCTAGTTGCATTTCTGCCTTTTTCCCTCTACCACTCCTTTAAACAACAAGAAGTCATCACTCATGAGGAGAGCTTGAGCAAGGAAACATAGAATTAATTTGAAAAAGTTATGGGGAAGAAGAAAAAGGTCTAGTAATGGAAATCGCATTTGAGCACTCAAATCCACTATTAACGCAATCCCAATGTTAACAAGCCACCATTTGGTGCTATGGTGCTCTTAACAATACCCACTGATGGGTCGGGGGGGTTGATCCCAGCAAGGGGACAATTGCCATAGTGAGTGTTTCAGCTGGACAGTGCCAGGTCTGCATGCCGTCACCTCGGCCAGATCTGCTTTCTGCTGTAGCTGTCTCAGGAGGTTACATGTTTTCCTTCATGCTGGTGATATACGAGCATCTAGGTGCCTGACAGCATCTATCACTTGATTTTAAACTCTTCTTATATAAATATATATATATATCTGTATTTGAGTTACAGCTTTAGCCTTTGCAGCGTCATATTTTTTAACCCTTTTCAGAATTGCCCTGTGGCTCACATGACATCTCTGCTCTTTGGTATTCTCTCTCACTGTTGCTACCCATATGCATTTTAATCTCTCACTGTTCATATTGTCTTCATATAGATGCTGTACCAAACTCCTCCCCATCAACTACAGCAGTGAACACCTGTTCTCACATCATTAGCTTTATGTGCTTAAATTCTGCACGAATATCGTTCCTGGCCTATAGCACTGCTGTGTGTTGAACTCTGATGGATAATCTATGAAATCTGCAAAATAGCTTCAAGGATGTAATTCAGAGGATTCTCCACCCAGATATACTCACTGGTTCCCAACTGTCCCATCTGAATTTGTAATATAGACGCTTGTCTGTTTGGGAATGCATTTATTAAGCATCTGGGGGATATTAAAAAAGCCCAGTTTATCCACCCATTATTCTTCCAGATCAACTGGTGCTAAATCAACAGCCTTAATAAAGTGTTGCATTTTCCAAATGAACAAAAACCACTTCAGGGCTCCTGGAGGACAGCACAAGTCTCTTTCTATAGTTCCGTACAGCCAGCATCAGCATCATCACCTTCAACCCTTCCGTTTTCGTTTTACTCGGATGGCAATTTGCACAGGAGCGTCTTGACACATAGCCTGGTGCTCGCTGTCCCTCATCCGACATATCTGCTTCCCGTCAGTAGCAGTATCGCGGCCAGCCCCCCTCCCTCCTCCATGCCGAGTGTCCCCGGGAGGTGCCGCATGGGCTCTCCCCACGTGACGGGGAGCAGCTGCGCTCCTGCTCGGCCCCCCTCGCTCCCCCCGCCTTGCAGCTGCAGCCCATCCTAGCTACAAAGGATGAGGAGCTAACTTTTTGTGGCATATGCTGTTGCAGTCGGCTTTGCTGCATCTTTTGTCTGGATTTGTTGTCTTCAAAATAGCTCAAGCCCCTTTGCTTTCTCAGCATTCACTGAGCCTGAGCATTCAGCCAGCCGACACATTCGTATTTTGTCTTCATAAGCCCCTGTGGCTGCTACGAATGTGGTCAAGAGTCATTAGACCTGGGACATCACAGCACCCTCTTCCCTTCCCTTCCCTCACAGCATGGACAAACTGATGCTTTGTGCTTGGAGAGCTGCCCTTGGCTGGCCACCTACTCACCCATGTGGGCATCCCATCCCATCCCATCCCACCCCATCCCATCCCATCCCATCCTATCCCACTCCATCCCCAGGTCACCACCTGGGTTTCACACCTTCACTTTTGCTGTGCCAGGGTCCCTGTTCAGCCCTACAAAACCACGTGTTAATCAGTGACCTGAGACCCTTCCCAGTGTCTCCCTAAGCTTTGCCTTTGCAGTGTCACAAAGATGCCCAGGTTAGCAACAGCAAACCCTTTTCCTCTCCTTCTCCTGTCTGCACTGCTCCCTGAAAGGTTTGGGAAGACTCATTCAGGAACTATTGAGGAATGCCAGGCACACCCTCTTCACAGCCCGGTATGCAAGGAGGTTTCCCCATGACATAAAGGTCACCTTTACAAACAGGGGTGATGCTGGCAGCCCTCTGGCGCATTCAACATTTGTTCTTACGGTGGTTTTGGGCATTTGGGTGTCATGGCACTCACAAGGTGCCCTGAAAGCAGCATGCCGCCGGGCCTGGGCACATGCAGAGTTTTGGAAAGCTTCCATAGCTGTAAAACTCACTGTGACTTCTGGTGAGAGTATCTGAAAATATAATCCCAAACCTTTCTATGCTTTCAAGTATTTTTCAGAGTACATATAGAAAAATATTATTTTTCTAAACTTAGGCAGTATTCAAAATGCAACTACTGCTTTTCTCAAATCTCTGTCTAAAGCCAAAGAGGGTGGGAGGGCTTCCTTTCATCCACAGATAAATGTGGCTTGTGTGTAAGAACAGAGAGACTTTACAAAATACTACCAAAACACCTCATGTGGTGTTGTCACATATGAGAATACAAACACAGCTTTGGTGCAAAACTATTTTATGCCAGAGAGTCTGGAAGTAGCTGGTGGAGATAAGTGAGTTTCAGAGGCAGTAAAGTACGTGCATATTAGGTGAGAAGTCTTACGCTCAGGAGAGCGTTACAGTGCTGCGTTACACACGTTAGCAGCTGCAAAAATCATGAGTGTGCATTTAAAAACAGGAATTAGAGGAAATGATGATCTCTTCTTCAGTGTATAGAAAACAAAACATTTTGCATGGAAACTTCTCACGCTGCCTCTTTTATTCTGCATACTCTGTCCATGATACCGGTCTTATTAACCTCTGCCTCCTGCACTCACTTATCAAGTACAATAAAATGGCTCCTCTGATGTCCTTGGTCTGCGGGGAGTTTCCAGAAATGGCATCTGTGCTGACATTGAAATAATCTGCAGTCCGAAGCAAGTATGCAAGTTATTGACGAGTCTGCCTGGCAGCGATGGCCGGCTCCCTGAACTGCTCCATGCTTGTTTACTTAAAATCCTTTTCCTTCCTCTCTTTATTTGAGAACACAGTATGCCATGCTATGATGCTATCTCATAGCGGTCCCACACACACAAGGGCAGTCCAGGGACCGTGGCCCGATATTCGCAGCGGCACAGAGGAGTCGTCGCTCTCTGCTCCACTGGCAGAAGCTGTGGGCTTTCGCTGCCTCTGAAAATCAGGATTCTGCTCTTGGTTCCTGGCATCGGTCCCATGGCAGGGTCGCAGTGGGAGCAGATTATACCCGCTGCATGACAGAAGTCAATTCCTCCTGACTCCAGGTAGCCGCCACTGCCACCATTTCAATCAGTGCGCTGGTAATTAAAAATTGGTCGAGGTCCAGCTGCTTCCACCTGATACATTGGGTGAAAGCATCTGGATGAGAGGGACGGAGGGGTCCCGAGACACAGCCGGCTGCTCGCAGACCCTGCACTGCCCGCACGGGCAGCCGCAGCCCCATGGGGGTTGTGCACAGCGCAGAACTACCTGAGCCCATCTCTTCCAGCAGCCTGCAGTGTGGGAATGAACCCCCAAAAACACACATTGGGGTCTGTGCCACAGCAGGACGTGGTGCTGAGTTGATTTTGGCCATCCTTAGGTTGATACAGCCCCTGGGAAGGACAGCTCTATCTTTTAGCAACTCCCTGTACTTTTTGGTACAATAATAAATATATATATTTACACAAAGACATCAGCATGAGACCTTTCTCTGATAGCACTTGTAGCTTGCTACAGCTGAGAAATACGGAGTATCACATTTAACCCCCACAAACATCACCAACAAACCCTAGTACCTGGTCTCTCGACACATCACTGGCTTCTCCTGAGTTTTCCCTTACAGAAAGGGGTACAAAACCAGGACAGGGAACAACTGTTGCCCAGATCCCCTACAGCTACTTCCAGGCTGTCAAAAACCATGGCTCAGACACAACGTATTGAGATAAACCTGGCGCTCCAGCTTTGAGCCTTTGATCTTCAGCCGGTTTGCAAAGAAAGAAAGAAAGAAGAAAGACGTTAATCACAAACAGCTGATGAAGAAGTTGCTGGTCTGATATAAAAATGACAGATTCCCCTGTAACCATGTACCTGCCGGGGCAGGAGCCTTCACCAGAAAGCAACTGCCTCCCTGTTGCAGGAACTGGCTGCACGATGGGTATTTCTAGAGAAAAGAGCAGATTAAAGTAGTTTTCCATCTAATCTGGGCATAGGCTTTTTGGCGATACCAATGAAGGGGCTACAAAATGAGCTCACAGGTCTAGAGAGTGTTTATAAGGCGTGATGTAAGATTCTTCCAACCAAGTCACAGTTTGAGGTTCTACACTCTGAAAAGTTAAATGGGATGCTGAAAAGTTTATAAATACAGAATATATGCAGCTCTCACCCCCTCTCCATGTGGGCACATATATCTCTGCATATACACAGCAGACTGTTGTTTCCATCGGGTCCTGGCACGGCTTGGCTCAGCCAGTCCAGCCGAACCTGTCCCATGTGGCACACCAGCGCTGTCTTCTTCATCATGAAACCTTCCCCTGGCACCAACTGGTATCCACGCTGGTACCACGGGCTCTCCTCCATTATTTCTTTCTGGAAAAAGGGTGGCCATCAGGGCTCAGCGGCCCCTGCAAGGAAAGTGAGGGTCACCCCCAGCCCTGACATGGCCCCTGGCTGCTGGCGCCCACTGCTCCTCTGCCCCCAAAACCCCAGGCTCATCGCACAGGACTTTTGCCAAGGAGATTTTGGTCCACCACCCCATTTCCAATCAAACTGGTAGACATTTGAATAAGTGATTATATCCTTACAGCTTCTTGTGAAAAACAGAAAAGTGGGGACAATGGCTCTGCTCAAGACCGCAGGGTAAAAAGGGGACTGAGGGCAGCTCTGGTCGGGTCCCTGCGGCAGCACCAGGCTGGTGTTCCCCCGGGAGCAGCAGGAAGGGCTCCTATGGCACGCACCAGCAGCTGAGGGTATCATGGAGGAGGAGAGGGGGAAAAACTGGGTTCTGCTCAGTCTGGCACTCGCTAGAAGTCCTGCTAATGAGGAGAAAAGCTGGACTTTGCAACTTTCCCAACTCCATCTCTGTTTGCCACTGAGATAGGCAGCACTGGCTGAAACAAAGAGGGAGCAAGAGCAGCTGTAAGAAGCTTTCGCAGAGAATAAATATTTCTATTATTTCCCAGCCTGACTGGGAGCATTCATGGGCTGTGAGGAGATGGCTACTCCCTCAACTGCTGTACTTATCTCAGCCGCTCTAGGTGGTGGTTGTAGCAAATGGCGCGCTTGCAAGATAACAGGGGCTTTAAAGGGCTGCTGTCTCAAAGAGAAAGGGAGGTGCTGACTCAGCTGCTGGAAAAATCGAGCAAAACATGGAAAAGGCACAAAAGTTTGTTTGCAGCCTGGAGAGGAGAAAATAAGGGAGGGATTCTGAGAATAGGAAGACGCTGAATTCAGGGCGCATCCGCTGGCCAGGCGACGGGGGAGGCCGGGCAGGCCAACAATGGAGCAAAACAAAACAACACAAAGGCAGGAAATGCAGAAGTTCAGGTTCACACGGAAGTTCATGTTCACACAGCGTGGCCGGGGCAGCTGCCCTGTGCACTGTGCAGGTACGGGACCACGTGTGGCTGTGGGACCCAGGACATGGCTGCACCTACCTGGGGTTTCTGTGGCTCTGACCCCACACAGAGCTGATTGGTGGGTGTTTTGTCTTGTTTTGTTGTTGTTGGGTTTTTTGTTTGGTTTTTTTTTTAATAGCATGTTACACCTAGTAACAGGGCTGTGGGGCTGAGCTGATGGTGCGAATGGCACAGCATACAAAGTAGCTACACGAAGATGGTTTTATAGTACACTGGAGAAGCAAGAGTATTTTTTTCAAAGCCAAAAATTATTAAAAATCAAAATTGTGGATGTCCCTTGTGACTGCTGCTTGCTGAGGATTTGTTAACTCACTAGACAAGTTTTGCAGTCCAGCTACTTTAGCTCTGACAAGATAACCAGACCACTGTGAAATGTGAAATCTATATTACCGTGCATCCTCAGTGCTGATATTTCTATAAGCATTTAGGCAGGCGTAAGCACCAAAGCAGGAGCATATCAGCAGTTAATTTTCACTCACTACTAATTGTGGGGGTTTCTTTGCTATAATGTTCATTGCAAACAATATTTACAGAGAGTTTTTAATATTCACTAACCAAAGGGTCTTCACAGGTTTATTTCTATTGCAGAAACCTGCGTCACTAGATGATGAGCAAGATGGCCGAGCAACAGCTGTGGGCATAAAGGACAAAACCATATGAAACTCAGCTTGGTTAGCAGGCATATTTAGACTCAAAGACAAAATGGTTCATGTAGACTTCAAAACAAAACGTAGATGGGAGCCAAATTCATCTGCATGACTCAGGGCTGTTTCAAATCACTGCCCTCCATCCTTTGCCATGGTGGCACTGGTTCCCAGGGCCACGGGTTCATGAAGCCTCCCTAGTTGGCAGAGGGGAAAAGACCAGATGGTCACTGGATGCCCTCAGCCTGCTGAGAACCGTGCTTGCAGGCCAGCCTCACCCTTGCCGCTGCGGGGATGGGGTACAGCTCTCAGAGGCTGAGTGAGGAAGGGCTAGTTTCCATCGCAGGGCTTGTCCCTGTCCTTTTGGAGAGGCCACTCCTCTGTGTTTAGTGGGGGTGCACACAGCTCACAGCTGAGCCCTCCACTTGCCTTTGCTGCTGCCAGAACAGCTGAGCTCATTAGCATGTAAAGGAAAGGAATCTGAGGCTCCCAGTCTGATTTGGGTGCAAACTGGGAGACCATAAAGCCATGCAGAAGACACACAGATCCCCGTGCGTCTCAGATCCTGGCAGAGAAGAAGAAGGCTGCAACAATTTTTGATGGGGCACCACCAATTGCTGATGATACCTTGGCAAGAGGGAGATGTCTTGCTCCCATTTGGCTTCAGTACTGCCACAGGAAAAGGGAGGGCAGGGCCTGCAGCGGAGACCCTCTCTCACTGGAACCAAGCAGCAGCGTGCAAACTCTTCTGGGCACCCAGGGTGTCTTATCTAGTGCCTGTGAATCTCCATGTAAATTTATAGCATTATATAAAAGTTTAAAAAGAAGGAAGAGGCTGCCAGTCAGTAAGGAAAGGAAGTGGTGGGGAAAGGAGTAGGAATAGGCTTAATTTGTGCAGCAGCCTGGAAAGAGTCCGTAGGGAGTTTAAAAAGCAATTGTATTTTGGATCCTGAAATTAAGCAGCGAGCCGCTCACTGTTTGGCTGAGGGTGAAGTGGTCAAATGTCATGACACGTGAGGGAAAACAGCAGCTTTCCATCCCCTGTGGGAGCCTCAGAGCGAGGGGTTTGGGTGGGGAGAGGGGGGTTACTGCACTGGAGGAATACAAAAAACAAACAAAACAAAACAAAAAAAAGAGGACAGGAAAGCATGGACGGAAATTTCAGCAGAAGGCCCAAGACTGCCACGGCAGCAACAGACAGAGGCTCTAGTGTGGCTGGAGAAAGGAAGAGGATGCACAGGGGTGGGGGGGCAAGGGGGAAGGAGGGCTGGGGATTATAAACCACTGTCAGCTTAATTTCATTTCCCAGGAAAATAAAAAACCTGTTTGTAGGCACACAGATGAGAACAAGGAGATGAGATTCAGCCAAGATGGGTTTGTCAAGAACATATTGCATCAAATCAAATTAATTTCCTTGTGTGGTAAAGTAATAGGCTTCATGGATATACCTGAGGTTAGCGAGGCTTTTGACACAGTCTTCCAAACATCCTCCTAAGTAAATTGGGGAAGCACGCTCTAGCTCAAACTCCTGCAACGCAACTGAAAATCAAATTGTAAACTGTAAAAAAGGATTTAGTTTATTTTTAAAAGCAGATTCTGTGAGGCCTCCCAGGACGTAGTGCAAACAGTGTTTAGTAGGGAACAGAGATCATGCCTTCACAGAGAGTCTTGAAATATTTTGAACTGCAATGTTCACGCTTAAAAAAGGTCTTCATTCGAAATGACAAAGCAGAGAAATGTTCATACAGTCTGATGAGAAGCAGGACAGTACTACAGTTATGCAGAAAAGATGCATGGAGGGATGACTGGCCAGGGAATCACCAATGGAACCTCTGGGGACCACAAGCTGAGCACACGCCAACGTCATGCTGTGACAAAAAAGGGAAGTTGAGTACCAGGAGGTGTGATGGGAAGAGTTGAAGCCCTGGGTGAAGCAAGCTGGCCACATGGACTGTTCCAGCCCAAATGGGGCTGGGACAGTGCTGGGACCTGCTTTAAGACTGAATGAAGGGAGTGGTCTGGAAAGGACAACCTGCAGGGAAAGATTGGGCCAACCATGGGTTAGTCTGAAGGCAAAAAGACTTGAGGAAGACCACAATAACTGATTTCCAAGGTAGAAAACACTGCTGCCAAGGAGAAGGGATCCTTCGGTTCTCCTTGTTATGGAGAATGGGAGTAACAGTCACAGGCAAAAACTACAGCAAGGAGAGTAAG
Organism: Antrostomus carolinensis; assembly: GCF_000700745.2. Taxonomy (NCBI): domain Eukaryota; kingdom Metazoa; phylum Chordata; class Aves; order Caprimulgiformes; family Caprimulgidae; genus Antrostomus; species Antrostomus carolinensis. The sequence goes on from NW_010328512.1 coordinate 12,237, forward strand.
TCGAAACAGGAACAAAGCATGGCATGGCTTGTGGGATCTCCATCTCTCACGGCCTTTAAGAAAAGGTTAAGCAAATATGACCAGAAGAGCCTGGAGCCCTCTTTTAGGGCAAAGGCCCCTGCCAGGCCAATGAGAGGCAAACATACACTGAACTACCTGGGAAATAAAATGCTTGAGCACTAGCCCCTCAGCAATAACTCAGGGTATACAACCTAATAACTTCATAGGACAATTTAGGTTCTTTTGTTTAGGGCTAGATGCTGTAAGACCAGATTCCATATTCGGGATGAATTTTGCTACTACCTTCAATATGGACAACTTTTCACCCTGGGATTCCAGCTCCCTCCACCATCAACTACAACTCTTAGTAATAATGTTTATATCACCCATTTTTATTTCTCCACTGCCTGATCAGCTGTTCTGTGAAATGGCTAAGACAGCCTGGCCTTTTAAAATTACACACAAACACCTAAGGACTCCAACAGCTTTTCCCATACCCATAGGCACCACTGCCTGCACCCAGGTCAGCGTGTCCTATTATCTTCATGTTTTGCTTTGCTGACATTTATGGATGCCACAGCTCAGTTAAAGAAAATTTTATTGGGCTAAGAAAGCAGGATATGGTGATGTTCATTATTGGTATAACTTCTCCTTTCATTCATCATAGCCATAATTAATTTTCTAGCATGGGTATAGGCTGAGATTTAAAGCCATCCTCGTGAAATGAATTAGCCCCTTTTCTCATCTTATTTGGAGATCCCTATTGTGAGTATACTCCAAGTATAATAGAGAGGCAATTTATGAGAATGAAATCTCATCTGTGTCCTATTCCTTGCCCTCTCTCTGGTGATTTTATTATGCCAGGGAGCCTCTTCCCATTTGTTTAGAGGGCAGGCTGCATTTGTTATTATAAGTTCAACAGGTTGCTTGGCATACATCAGTGCACAGGAGGAAGTGGAGACAGGCCGTGAATGCATGACATCCAGCAGTCAAAGCATGCAGCTGGGGTCTGCGGGTGAGGGACGTTGCTGCACATCACACCTCAGCACCAAGGAAACCCTTAACGAAGGCTCACGGTGGCCCAAGACTCAAATCCCAGTAAACCACAAATCAATCCTGGAGGAAGATCTAGACACAGCAACTTGTGGGCACGAAGCCTGACCTGACCCAGGGCACACCTCCCATCATTCCCAGTCTGGGGGCAACACAGCTGAAACTGTAAAGATGGGATGGATCAATTGTTTTCATCTAAAGAGGAAGTCTGCTATTGCTGAATCTGGTGAGATTTAAAGCCATTTTTCTGAAATGAATTAGCCCCTTTCCTCATCTTATTTGGAGTTCCCTGTTGTGAATACAATCAGTGCAGTGTGTGAAGAAAGCTGCTGACTTCTGGGAATGAGCATTCAGCTTCGAGTGAGCTCAGGAAAGCTGATTGAAAGAAGCAAAGGTTTTTGCAAAGCAAGCCATGCAATGACAATGCTCCAAGGCCCTGCTCGGGGACTTCGGTGTTTGCAAGTAGCTAAAGCTCCCCAAGCCTTAGTAGAAAAGTTGGTACCTTTTGGTTGTGTCAGAAAACTCCAGTGCTGAAAATTTCCCTGTTGAGGTGGGGGCAAAGGGTTTTCCATGTTGCTGGGCTCTAGCCTTCTCCGTTTGCAGGTGGTTCCCTAGTTAAACGAGGGGGGAACTATTCCAGAAACTGAAAAAAAAGGGCCCATGGCATCAACTGTTTACTCCAAGCCTTTTTCTTTTGTTGTGTAAAGTAAACACCTTGCCCAGAAGTGCAGGTCCTGGCAATGACACAGTTAAAATGGTCCTCTTGCAGGAGTACATGTGGATGTAGCTGGAGCCAGGGAGGGAACAACCGTGGCCATCAGCAATGCCACTACCAGCAGCTGGGGGGGCTGCATGGGCCAATGCACCACGGTCACCATCTCCACTGCTGCTTGGAGGCTGGAACACTGACAGAGTGTAGTGGGTTATCTTCATGGACTGGGCTGCAAGTACAGCAGCTCACAAAGCATGGAGTGCAAGTGCATGTGCAGTTTAAACCATTCTGCTCTCTGGTCTAGGAAAATCTCCATCCACCTTAACACTGACTTTTTATTATGAAGTGACCGCTTAGGCAGTTTGCATGCAGATTTCAGACAAGATGAAGAGGATATGTTGCTGGTTTACTTTCAGTTGAGTTGAAAATAAAAATTAGCACCAGTAACTTTTGATAAATTTTACCTTTAGAAAGCGGTTGCATTTGATTTTCCAGAAAGCTAGGATGTAGCTAATTAAAACTGCACATATCATCTTTACATCATATCCTCACCACTGAACTTCTAACCTGACATAAATACATTGCATACTGTAACCTGTTTCTCCTGATTATTAACCTTGAACATGGCAACCTATAAATCATCGGTGAAACAGCTGGTGCTCAGCATTGCCCCAAAGGTGTATGATTACGATCCTTTTATATATATCTTGGTATGCAGACATGAAAAATTCATTGAAGAGCTTGGTATTGTAAGACTTATTGTAATGAATTTTCTTAAAAACATAGATCATGCTTAAAATAGGTGTCTGCTCATTATAATGTAGCCATTTATATCTTCCTGAATTACTTGTGCATAGCTTGTCTGATTTCTTAGAGTCAAATGTGATTCCTAAATTAATTCAGAGTGGTCAGTTTGCCTGTACTTCAGGGTGAGATTTTAATTTTTAGCTGTATGCCTTTATTTCTGTGGGGACCAGGATTCAAACTTGCAAAAATATAAAAAAGATTATGGATTTTTCCCAGTTGGAGATTCCTCTGCAACACTTGGTGTTACATCAATCACTACTGGGATTTCAGAAGCTGCCGTTAGCATTTTAGCTGTGGGGATGATAGCTGTAGATTCACATGAGGTCTGGTGCCAGCAAACACCAGGATTGTGCAACTGTTAACCAGTAATAAAAGCAAAGGGAATAAATATGTCATAAAACAGAACATAAAAACAGAACTTGAAAATGAGCTTGTAAAGACCATTAAATCTGCTGGCCAGGACCTCAATGAACATGGAGAGTTAGTACAGAGGGACTAGGTCACCTAGTGACATTTTGGTCTTCAGGATGGCATCCTCACCTTTTCCATCCTCCCAACAGCCAAGTACACACATACAGCCTGCCCCGGCTGAAAACATGCTCTGTGATTTCAAGTTACCCAGCACCGATCTAGTGAGCACCGAGAAGCCTGTGCCACACGTTCCCATCCTACACACATTTTACAGGGAGGCTCTAAGTGCTCGTGTCCAAGGTTGAGTGGTTGGTGGCAGGTGAAGAGAATCATGAGGGAAAGGCCCTGCATTTTGCTACTGATTCATACCAGCAATTTATCATCTTGCAGATTAAACCATTCTTTTTAGATAGGTTACCAGAGGTTTTTGTCACCTCTGGCTCCCCTTCTTCCTGAGACTCCTTTGTCAGAAACCCTGCCTAGGATGGGATGGGGGGAGAGCCTTCTTGTGCCAGCCCTGTCCATGCATTTTTCCCACGATAATAGAAACCATGAGGGAAGCTCTCCCTGCCCTTGCTGTAGTGTCCATTAACAAAACACACCAATACAAGGAGGACTCCATCAAGGACTCCTCTACTGAGTCACACACCTGCCCCTTCAGTCTTCCCCTTATGCTGGAAGGGCATCACTGCCAGCCTGAACCAGGAAGGGAAACCACAGTATTCCCACAGAAACATCCACATTCCTCACAGAACTCCTGGTTCTGATTTTCCCTGTAACAGTTTTTGTTAGCTGCAAGCAGCAGACACACAGGCATTTGCGTGCAACCCTATCGTGCACTGGACATCAGAGAGATCAGCACAGATTTAATTTGCCTTTGCCTGCTCACAGCATATTCTCCCTTACCTATCAGAAAGAATGAAGACAAACATAAAAACCAGCTCCACAATCACTTACAGATTATTTCTGTAGTGCAAACAGAAAAGGCTCAGCAAGAAAATCTGATATCACTGCACGCAAATGTGGCTTGGGTCACCACAGTCATGAGGCGCAAGAAGAGATCTAAACAGCTACCTCTCCATGAGGAATAAATGAAGCACATGAGAGAGAAGCATAATTTGTTCCAATTTAGTTAAGATCCTCTAGGCATGCCAACTTGCAACTGCTTTAAGAAGACTTTATTAAATAGTGTGCAAGAAAGCCCACTCATTCTTTCGTTTATATACAATGAACTCTACTGATGTAAAACAGTTTTGCAAATCCTATTCCAGGTCCAGGTTAAAAACATCCCCCTCTGAAATGGTTGCAGTCAAACGCTACGCATATTCAAGTGCTGTTACTGCATAGCGTGATCCCCACTAGCCATCAGCAGCGAAGCTGATCCAAATTCATTAGAGGCTGTTACATAGAAAGGGTGCCAAGAAGAGCTGACAAACATGAGGTATTTAGCAGCACATACTGAAAACAGGCTGAAAGATCTTTTGGAGCTCACCTCTTGTGGCTTCTAGAAAATGGCTTTTTTTCCTTTGGATTAAATAAAAATATACAGTAGGTAAGAAATGATGGCAGCTCTTCATGTGGCAAAGGAAACTTAACAGGGCAATGAAAAAGCTAGCTCAAGTAAAATACTGAATGTTTAAAGCCAGCAGATGCCTTTTTCTTTTCCTGAATCCTCCTTTTTAGTCCAGTTGTACAGCACCAATGACAGAAGGTGCTCCTTAGTAGGAACTCGTACCTGGAAAGCTGGACTTAAGGTCTTTTTAAAAATACCTTTTTCTGCTAAGAGACCAGTGGACACTGGAAACATCAGCTAACTACTTCTCGTTATCTGACAAAAAGCATACAAGGCTGGGAAACCTCAGAAATACTGTCTTCCCTTTGCCTGTCCCCAATATATCCACAAGCTCCCTTACTGAGGCAGTTGTAAATAAAGCCAAGGAAGGAATAGAGGAGGGCTCTTCACTCCTGCGTGACCAGGGAGAAAGAGAAGCCGTTAGCCTGGAGTATACTAAAACTTCAGCAATCTACTATCTTAATTTCAGATTTGCTCCATCAGCAGAGCAACGTGTACAGCAGAAGCCTTTTTAGGAGAACATGAAGCTGTAGTGATGTGAATCTTGACACTTAAACCCAGTATCTGAACATGCAACTTGGGTAACCAAAAGTAAGTCATGTGAAGCAGCTCCTCCATCAGATCTAGATATGGCCAAAGGAGTATTAAAGAAACATGAAGGACAACCAGGCTTCCTCACGAAGAAGTCTGTGCACTGATTTATGTTCACATTTTTATGATGTACTATGCGGCCAAAACAGTAAGTGGTCCCAAGGTCAAGCAGTAGCATGTTGCACAGCAGAAGCAGGAGCCACAGTCCTGCCCTGGAAGAGTGACTCGATGGGACAATGAGAAGCGAGACCCTTGGCACACAGTTTTCCATGGCAGCAGGAGACAGCAGAGAGAAGCTGACAGATTTGGTGTCTCTCAGTGGGGTAGCAGGTTCGCCATCGTGCAGTGGCAGCAATTGATTGAGGGGGGCTGTATTACGACAGCCTGAGATGTAATGAAGATTGTCATGTTCAAGGATGAGCTGAAGTCTCTTACCCAGGCAGTCCTAATCAGGGTGGCTTGAGTACTGCATGATTGCTGCTAACATTAGCCTCACAACATCTCTGTGAAGAAGGCAAGTGTCATTCTCCATTCTGAAGATTGGAAACTGCAATTAAAGCAACGGCCTCGGGGAAGCAGACAGAATTAAGAAATTGAATGTGGTGTCCTGGCCTGCCGATTTGCCCACAGGCTCACCCTTCAAACTTGTGAGTAGGCAACATAAAGCAGTCAAAGGGCACCTTTTACCTGCAGCCCAGGAGACAGGCTCCCCCAGACTCCAGCAACGGCTCCAGCCTAATCAAACTGGCACAAAAGAGCAAACACTGCTTGCAAAACAAAGCACATACCCCACTGGTCACTAGAGTGCTACAAGCTGGAATCAATGCGATGATTGTGACAGCTGAGAATAAATTCAGCTATGTTTGACAACTTCCAGAAAATATTGGCAGAGGACAGGGAGCCTGCACTGCCCAGCAGCACCTTTGTGAATTGATTAGCCATATAGCAGATGGCAAGCCTGCTGCAGACTGAGACAGCAGAAGATGGCCAGTCTGGTTGAGAAGAACTTGAGGATGACTGGGAAGAAAAAGCATGTCCTTACAGTGACAGCCCAAAATGATATTGTGGAAATGTCAGATGCACGGCAGATGAGGAACAGGACTGATTTTTAGCATCTTCTTCAACTACTTATTACAAGCACCTGTCTGGCTCGTAAAACAAAATTATATAGTTCAGTTTAAACCTTTCACTTTCCTTCACAAAAATCTTTACAGAATATATCAAAAAATGTATTTTTTCAAATATTCTTCTAAACAGGACTTAGAGAAGTCATTTAGGGTTCAACTGATATGTTTGAGAGAAGTTACATGGTTTCTCTGAAAGTGGGTATGCCTTGAAAGTTTGATTTTTAGGAAAACATATTCTGGACAAAGAGCAAAAAGGCTTTGTTTCCCCCCTCCTGCCACATATTTTTGGGAGGGGTTTGGCACATGTTTGGGGAAAATTCATATTTTTAATGGTTTTAGGAAATGCCGTAGGCTATTCAGAGTCTGCACAGCTGCTCATCAGTAGCCAGCCATGGCTGAAGGAGCAGAAACTATGGATTGGAGAAATATGCCATCTTTGTCTGGTGCAGAACAATGCCGCTGCAGTGAAATACAATGGCCGCCTCTTATTTTCCACTAGCCCTTAGAAAAAAAAAAAAAAAAAAAAAAAATCTGGCTTTGGGTCATTTCAAGAAGCTTACTGAAGGGTTTTTTTCAACTGTGTTCGGACCATGGAGTTTCCTTGCAGGGCCTCTGAGCGCAGAGAGCAACATTAGCTCTGTGCTCACAGATATGCAAATCCTTCCCCCGGCCCAACAATAGCAGAAGCCCTGTGGGAGGAGACCAATAGCACAGACCAGGCGGCTTCTGCTCCCAACTCCTACGCCAGCAAAGCCCACAGGTTCCCAGACTTCCCAAAAAACTGGAAAGTGAGGAGTCATCCAAGAAGAGGAGAGCTGCGAAGATCAGAGCTGACTGCTCACTGCCCGCAGAGCACACCATCACTAGACATTTGAAAGCTTACGGTTTGCCTGCCACTCAGTTTACAGATGCAACTGCCCGAAAGATTGATGAATCCATGGTTCAACATCTCCATATTGCCCTTAAGGGTAACAAAGCTCATGTATAAACAGCTAGAAGAAAAAAGGAGCTTCTGTAGCGAGAGCCCAATTAAAAATGCTCGCATCTACATACTCTGAGCAAACTTTCTAAATGGGTGGGTTGTTGGTTTTGGGGTTTTTTTTTTGTTTGTTTTGGTTTTTTTAACATAAACCACAATTACCAGGATTTAATGAAGTCTCTGACTTGTGGCTACTACTGATATCTAAATTTTTTAAGCTCAGACTGAGGGAGTACAAGTAGCAGATTGGAAACTACCAGCATTGAGCTACTGCAACACAAGTAACTCAAACGATTAAGATGTGAGGTTTTTACCAGTGCTGACAGCAATCTATAAAACCTGGAAAAACAAAACCATTCAGTGACAAGGATTTATCCCCTTTTAGAAAATATGTTTTTACCCTATAGTTCACATTATCCTAAATGTTTGCTATTTTGCATCAAATCTATTACTTAAAGCTGCATGCAGACTGAGCTAGGATGCTCACCTTACATTTTTTAAGGTTTTGATTCCTTCCAAAACTCTCATCAAACTCTGATCACAGCAACTGTCAATCCTTAAAATTTGCTTCCTTCACGTATGTTGCTCAGAACAGCTGAGTCAAGCTAGTGATTAAATGGACACCTGAGACATCATCCCTCTATGCAAGCAGCCAACTTCAGGTCTCTCCAAGGCACCATCCCTTGAAGCCGCAGGGGAGCACGAACAGGTTATTCACACAGCACGTACAGCAAAACCCGCAGCCAGCGCTCTCCCCCACTGAGCGGAGTCAGAAAACGTTCACCGGCCGGCACCTTTCTGGCCCCCTGGGAAGAGTTGGGGACAGCAGGACTGAGCCCTCAGATGCCCCACCAGCACCAGACTCCCAGCCCTGATGTCAAGGATTCAGAGGGAGCCAAAATGCGTGGTGCAGAGCACAACAGGAGTCCTAAACATCCCAAACAGTTTTGGATGCAATATCAAATTCTATGGGAAACTTAATACTAGAGATACAACCAATCACCCACCCCCTGCCCCAAATCTTAAACCTCTCTCAAATGAAAAAATACTTATTTTGCTTCAAAATTAAATGGCAAAGGTCCTCCACTGAAGAAGCATGTGCGATTCCAATAAGCAGTACACTCCGACATCGATACGAAACAAGAGACTGAACCTGACAGAAGATACTTGGGGCTAGTTCAGGGATTTGCCCGCTGTTTCATCAGTGACAGTTTTCAACGCTCATACTTGAGCCAGTTCTCCTTTACAGTCCAGGTTTGCAAAATACGTCCGTAAAGACTCCTTTTGCAAGTTCTTAAAAAATACGTCTGCAGTAGCCTGAGCAGGTTTGTTGTTGTTGTTTCCCTTGGCAGGACTGCACACCACGCACACAGCAGAGGCTGTGTTAGCATGCAGACCATCGCTGTACTTTGACACAAGACACTTTCTTCTTGAAAGCAACAACAACGACGACAAAAAAAAGTCACTTGTACTCCTCGATAACCTCATTAATACATCTGTGACCATTAGGAGGCCCAGCAAAAAATGGCTGGTGGCAAAAAAAAAAAGGCTTCTCATCAAAATATACAAAAAAGGTGCTCCAGATGTGAATCAAGTGCAGAATAGTATCTGATCTAAGCATCTTACTCACGTAAGCTTTTATTAATTTAGACACACTTTAAAACTCCGTAAGAATCTTGGCAATAATTAACACGTAAAAACTCTTCCTGTCACATCAAAGAAAAACCTTCATATTTCCATGTAATACATTTCTCGGACATTAGGTGGCAATCCCCCCACTTCATTTTTCACAGGAGGGGCCCATATCCCTTCCAAAAAACAAATGTCACCTTCACTTTCAACAGGTGAGTGGTCTGTTTGGCCCGTTTGTAAAGCACATTCAGAGTACAGAGGCTCCCCCATTACCGTGGCACTTGTTCTGTTCCAACCCTACTCCAGTTTCAGGGGTTTTTTTGATTAGGAAAAAGCAGATGAGTAACAGTTACAGAGGAAAGTTTATAAGAGGTGTAAGAATTTGTCCTTTAAACACCCTGTTTCCATGACCAAAAACCTACAGGCAGAAATAGCCTGTCACCAGAATTTCCCCCTCATTTCGAGAGACAAAGGGGGTTAGGAGAAGCAAGTGTGGCATTCAACAATGTAATTTCTCATCTTGCCAATTAAAAAGGGCTCTCCCAAGGGGTATCATTAGTCTGTATAAATCTTTGCTGGGAATTATAAAACTGAATAATAATAATAATTTAAAAAGGCTATTTGGTACCAGTATGTGGAATACACACAACAGGAAGCACCTACCAGCCTTTACAGTGGGAATTCTATAGGCAGAAGAAAAAATAAGACACGAGGCTTTACAGAACTTAAGTAACAGCTCAAACAAATGCAACAGAGTATGTAACACACCTGATCAAGTTAACGTACCTTGGCTCTCAGCCTCTCACCTTTTGTGGCAGTCTATGTGTGGTGTTTTAGAAAGAGGCAGGAATCACACACCTTGTCAACTGCTCAGTGACGTACATGGCAGGGGGAATCCTTCCTGACCTTCATTAACTCCGTACGATCCATTTAAGTGGCAGTGCAAGATGTCCTGACATCTATTCATTTCAACAGCATGTGCCTCTGATTCATTCACACAAAATTCACTTCCTAAGCCTCCGTTCCTCATCTGCTTTCATCGTTCTTTTCAGGCAAAGTTCACTCCTTTCCATAGTTTCCCCTCAGGACTGAATTTTGGCCTTGTGATACTTGTGCATTTGAGCTCTCATGCAAATTCACAGAGGACACGAGAGCAAGGTTTGCAGCCCTCCAGCATGCCAAAGGCACAGATCATATTAGTCCTGAGATGGGGGTCCACCCACAGCTGACTACTCCAATAGCTGATTCTTCATGTACTCCACTGAAAATCTAACCTTTCATCCTCACTCTCGATGTGGTTGTGTACATGTGTGTCAAGGTGACAACACAGCGAAAACTGAAGTTCTCAAATGGTACATTATCTCCAATATCAAAAGGTCACAAAAGGGTACAAATCGGTAGCTCTCCAGAAGAGGCACTGGTTTTGATGAAAAGTGGGTCAGTTTTAGTTTCATGTAGGTTGTTTGACACAGTGGTTTCTGGCATCACAAGCTCTGGTCTACAGGATACCACAGAGCCTTTGTATCCCTTGCTGTCACTACAGCATTGTGTTTTTCTACCCATTAACCAAGGATAAATGACCTAGATATTGTGCCTATTAAAGCCTCATTTTTCTTTTGCCCTTTTGTTCTTTAGTGTACCACATTATCACATGCTGAACACATTTTAAAGTATTCTCTGCCTCTCATGCCCCTCTGAAGGAGTAAAGTAGGGTTTTTAGCGTGCATTTCTGTAGTTACTTAGAGTGGAAAATATAAAGGTAATTCAAGGTTTCTCTCCTGCCTAGTCCCTTGAAGACACAATCAGTCCAGCATTTACAGCCACTAATCTAGAAAGAATATAGCAGAAAAATGCTATAAAAAAGCCACAATGCAAATACAGAAGACGAACACCAGTTGTGATGTCCCTAAACACTACATTCTATAATTACATCTCTGCATATCATGGGTCACTTTTATTAAAAGCATCATTACTACAGTTGGCAGCAATTTACATCTTATCTTACATGATAGCAGTTTCCAAAGAAAAAAAATAAAAAGACATCACAACAAAGAAAAACAATACATTTACAAAGTCATGTCTGTAAACTTCAAGGCTAGTTTAGAGTTGAGGTAATGCTGTTTAGCTTTGTGGCTAAAGTAACAAAGTCCTTTAATTTAAAAAAGGTACCTGATTTTTTTTCTTTTTGTTTATACCAGTGCATTACAAGATCACGAGACGATTAAACTGTAGCTTTATCCTGTAAGAACCTTCTCCACGGGTTAATTTCCAAAAGGTACTCTTCACATTCAACAGCTGCCTTATTATTGCTGCGTCTCAAGACAGAGACATTCACACTATCATGAAGATTGTCAGAGAGAGAGTGTGTGTGTGTGGGTGTGTGCGCGCGTGTGAGCGGGTGAACTCCCATACAGTCAAAATGAAGCGCGAGTAGGATATGTGTGGTAAATTTCATCTTGACCTTCACAGCAAAAAAAAAAAAAAAAAAAGAAAAAAAGAAAAAAAAAAGAAATTAAATATATAACTTCATCCTTCCTTTAAGCAGCACTTCCTTCTATTAGTGCCACTTGATTACAAATTGCTGCTTCATTCATAATACCAATGGTACCAGAGGAAAAAAAAAAAAAAAAAAAAAAAAAGCAGAGCATTATGTCAATTTCCTTAAAAAGACATGATCACCTCTCAAATTTCATCTCTCCTAGGGATAATAAATAATGCACTGCACAATACTTAATGACCAAGATACCTTTTGACACATCTGTATAACATGACTTGAATTTTTTTTTTTCTTTTTGCTACACTATGTTACAGAACAGCTTATAAAAACTAAGTATGGACATTAACTGTGAGTGTAAACAGTAGGACTACCACTTGTCAAAAGTTTAAAACACTTTAACTGTAACTGGTACTGGTTATTCATCATTTTCATTGTTTTCTATTTCTTCCCCCCCATCAAGTGAGTCTAATTCTTCACCCTGTGCTATTTCATCTTCTAAAACGGAGGAATCTGCAGTTTTATCAAGGCTCTCCTCTGCATCACTGCCTTCGAGATTTTCTTCATCTTTAAAGGCAGTTCCTTCAGTTTTGTCAGTAGCCTTCTCTTCGTTGGAGCCCACTGCGTTCTGAAGTCCTGCTAGTGCTGGGAAACCGGGCAGAGTCAATCCTCCCAGTCCTGGAGGTAGAAACATAGATGGGTAGAAGAGGCCAGGAGCCATGGTAGACAGCAGGAAAGGATTGAAGGCCAGAGGGTTTGTGGGCAATCCAGTGTTGGTGGTGGTGGTAGTGGTGGCAGTAGCGGTAGTTGCCGCAGTAGCAGCACTGACAGATCCACTCGCAGAGTCAGTAGCAGAAACAGTGTCTGTGCTTTTCTCAGAGTCTTTGTTCTCCTCTTCGTTCTCATTTTTCTTCTCTTCAGCTTTTGAAGCGCCATCCTCAGTCTCTCCTTGACCGGAAGCAGTAGTGGCATTTCCAGTAGTAGCTGTTATCGGGTTATTCAACAATCCGCTTAGTCCAAACATATTGGGCAATCCTGCCATCCCTGGCAACATCAGAGGCAACATGGCAGCCGGATTCTTAGCGTCCCCCCCAGCAGCAGCAGCTGTTGCTAACCCTGGCGGGAAGCCCATGAGGCCTGCGAGCTGGAGAGACTGCAGGTTCTGTAGGTTCTGGAGGCTTGTGAGGTCCATTCCAGCAAACAGACTGTTCATTAGTAGTGGGTTGATTCCCGAAGTTGATGCTACAGCAGCAGCTGCTGCAGCTGCTTTGGCAATTTCACTTTTTGGCCTTCTTCCTCTTCTGCTTGCTCCTTCCTCCCTCACAACAGGTCCAGTGAGAAGACGGTCAAACATGGACTCTGGAACAAAACCCTGAAAAGGGGAGGCAAATACACAAGCTTTATTCTCTATTGGCTTTTACAGCTTTCAACAGTTAACTGATAACAACAGAAGAAACAGAAGGGATACTCCAAAAGTGGCTTTTCAACCCTGGCAGATCATGACTAGTTAGCTACCGAACTGAATGGCAGCAGAACATGTAAGAAAAACTGAAGAAAGCAAAGTCACAGATTTTGTACATTTAAACACAGCAGTGAAACAAAACATGCTGAAACTCTGCACCTTCATTTAAAAAAAAAAAAACCCAAACAAACAGCCCTAACATACTGCAGTTGAGTTTATACTTTAGTACTCCATACTAAACTTCAGCATAGTAATATTTTATTAAACTGAGTCTTTGCAGAATTGTACCCTTTGTTTTCAAACAACTGTTGTAAAATAAAAGGCAGAAAACCCAATCCTTTGATGCTGCCTGTTACAAAGACAATTAATTCTATTTCTGTTATGAACCTGACAAATACTTTCTTAATTGTTCCTAACGTATGAATACCTGTGTTTATTAGGGATTGTTGCTTATAAGAAAAAACCAAAGCAGAACAAATGCTGAAGGCTGCCTTACTGCAGCTGATTTTTCGAGTGTGCTTCAATCCCATCCTGCAGCAGCCTGTTATCACCACCTCACCCCCGAACCGGGTAACTCCCACCCAGGCACTACAACTTCCTCAGCTCAAAACTAGCTATGAGATAAAGACTTAATAACCAATTTACACAGCCTTCAACTTTTCTGTGCTATAATCTACAGTGGAATAAGAGTTTCACTTACAGACTGTTTAACAATGTCAGTCCAATCTGGAGCAACAGCAAATTCAGGATTTTCTTCCAGCCATCTTGGCAAGTCCTTCATTGGAGGGGCCATAGCTCCACCCATCTAATGCAAAAGGCAAGGTTAATACTTTGAAAGAAAACCCCACAACTATTTATATGCACATTTTCTGTCTGTGCACTTTCATCTCTGAAGGATGGCAGTAAAGACTTTCAGTTCAGACTGTGGAAAACTACGTGGAAACCAGCTAATGAGACTAGAATTGAGAAGATCATATTAAAAAAAAACCCCAAAAACCCTCAGTAAAATGTTGCAGCTTAGGCAAGGCTAGCAATGAAATTCATATCTGATATAAGGAAAAAATGTGCTAGTTTCAAAAAGTAAAGAGGTACTTACTCAAGTGATTAATATGAACACACCCAAAGAGCACAGAAGGAATTAAAGGAACTGGGTACGTTCAAGTAAGAATAACTGCCAGTGACTAATAATTAAACTTTAAAAAATAAAGTTTGGAGTATAAAACCAGCTTTCCACATGCAAAGACACTATTAAAGACCTCCACTGAACTTAATTTTTACCTTCTTTCCATTTCGCTTATTTACAACAGGTACCCTTTCTTCTCCTGTCAAGGTGTTTATATCCAATTTATTAGGATTTCGACATCTGTGTCGTTTTTGTTTCGGCTTCTGAAATGGGGAAAACAGCACATCTGCACTCTTCTGGAAAGAAGAGAAATGTATTGCTTTTTAGTTTCTCATTTTCTTGACAAAAAAAAAAATTAAAAAAATTCACCAACCATGGAACCCTCCTCACAACAATTTTAAGAAGAGGCCAATTACTTTACCCTCAGATTATCTCAGAAAACTCTTTTTTCTTATCAGATGAATAAATTCTGCAGAACTTGACACAAGCATTGTTTTAACACACTTATATACAAATATTAAGAAAGGAAAAGCAACCCATACACCCTGGTGCCAGCTGGATGTTTAGATACTACAGTAAGCGTGGCTAAAGAGAAAACCTCTACTGAAAACCAACAGTTACAAAATCCAATGACTACGCCCAAGGTGAGGAAATTCATTTTGACATCTGTAAAACTAACTTCTGTATTAATATAATACAACACCACTTTTAGAATCACATACTTACTGGTACATAACTTGGCATATCTACAGTGTAAGTAGGATGCAATTTAAGCCATTCAACTAAATCCTTGTTTTTAGGAGCATCCTCTCCCACCAGTCTGGTCCCATCCTCTAGATTGATTACAGGGATGCGAGTGTCTGGGTCCAGTTGACCAGGAGATGGAACACTCCTTGCTGGTAGGGCTTCCATATCTTCTTCAAAAGCTTTGGTCACTTCTGCATCCTCCTGAAAACATTAACATCGGTATAAATTCTCACTTCCAGGGAACAGCTACCCGAGAGAAATAATTACAGGGACAGAAGCTAAATGCTCAAGATTTTGGACAGGCAAGAGTTAATGTGGTTTAAATATTCATACTATGTAAAGCAACATCATTGCATTAGGGAATTTTGTAAATTTAGCATCCTTGAACATTAAAGACAGAGCAGCTTCATGCATTTCCAGTTAATGATCCCCAAGACCTTTCCTTTTCTACACAGTACGAAAGACATACTTGAAAAGTACAAGCTACATAAAACTTGGCTACAATTTGCTAGAGTAAAAGCTTGACGTGAACAACATTTTGTTTGGTTCAAAAAGAAATAACAGCTCTAAACACAAAGAAAAAGCTGGTTGGGTAAAAACTGTACATTACTATTAGGGAAAGTGTAACACCACTTTAAACTCACATTCAAAAAGTACTAGACAAAGAAGAACAAACATGAGACAAAAAGGTTGCTCTCTTACTACAGTCAATGATGTCCGTTTGTTGCTCATAAATAACAGATCAAGCCCTTCTACATTTTTCCTCCTTCCTCTCCTCCTCTTCATGGGCGGTTCTCCGTCTATTAAAGAGCCATTTAGTAGATGCCTTGTGGGTGTGCGTGAAAGACCTGCTTGCAGCAGCTCCATTTGAGTTTTAAAGGCATCGGACACGGGTGTGGAGACGTTAGGCAAGATAAACTTTGAAGTAACAGATGAAAAATTTGAGGTAGAACTTGTTGCCTCTCGTGAGGCCTTTGATAAATCTACAACCTTTTCTTGTCCATTTTCTGAGACCACCTGAGACTCACGTAACTGGGCAACCATTTCCATAAGATTTCTCCTCTTGGCAGCTCTCTCAGCCTCAATTTCAATCTTTCTTCTTCTCCTCCTCCTCTGACGTGGAACCGATAAACTGAGTGCATCTTCCTAATGAAAAACGAGCATTTCCAAACATCAGCAAAGCTCTGGTTGCCATGCTGAATTTAAAATAAAAGTCCAAACATGTAACTCTGAAAACAAAGCCTTCAGGTTTTTTTGTTTTTTTCCTATTTTATTTAAAGAACTGCCATTTTAAATTTGTTTCTATTATGCAAATAAGCACATGCAAGACGAAATGTTTTATGTAAGGAAGAGAAAGAAGCAGGCTTGCCTTTGATAACTGAGGAGAAGCGGTGATATCTTCACTGCCACTGACGCTGGCTTGACCAACCATGGAGAGCTCTGCAAAGCTCCTTTTTTGTAGAGGGCTGTCCACAGCTGCTGGAGTATACGCAGGTATGAGCCCCTGGAAATCAAACATCTGGCGCCTATTTACTGGCCACTTCCCTTTCAGCACTGCTTCACAGATGTTGTCTAATCGGTTGATCATTACTCGGTCCTGCATAAAGGAAAAGCATGTAACGAACCTTCAGTGCAAGAGTTGCCTCTTAAACTCAAACGAGTGTAATAATGACACAGTCCAGCTTCCAAAGCTTAAGAAATACATTCAAAAACAACTACTCTTGCAGGTCAGTATAAACTGATCACTTTACAAGAAACTAATACACAGACAATTTTGTAGAATAAAACATCACTAGAATTTAAAAGCTGCATTTATACTGGGGGGAACGAGGAAGAGGGACCAAGTTTTCCGTAAGACAACGTACTAACTGACAAATTTAACAGAAACTCACTATTGTTTTACACTGCAAAACTTCAGTAGTTAGCAAAATCAACAGTTAGGAAGGGAAAAATCAAAACATCTGCAACCAGTATCTTAAAAGCCGTAGTTCTGAAGATCCAAGAGGCTGGATCTGCAATTCTGTCCTAGGAAGTGGATCCTCATTAGCGTCACTATTAATAAAGTTCAACATTATGAAACAGGCACCAACCTAGGGACATCTAATGAATGTCAATTTTCATTCCACGCCCATTATCACTTCAGATTTCACTGAAGCGTGTACACTAAAAATCTCTAATTATGTTTATTAGTCTACTTATTCTGAACCTGTACAGATGAAGGATTTTTTGTCTTCCTTTTACATTATGAATGGAATAAGATTTTAGTCCATGTTTCCAAAATACATGCTGAAAGCAAACAAGATGAGTATCACTTGATTTTTTCCATTTCCTTATTCAACAAGCACATTTTATCCGAGCTTGCCTGAAGTAGTAGAAACTTCACAACTATGAGAAATACTGCTGCTTAGGGAATATGAACATCAGTTAGCTTCCTGAACAGCAAAACAGCGCAAAAGCCACTAGCAAATCTCAGCAGCTGCAACAGACTGCCTGCTTTCCCCAGGAATAAGCCTATTAAGAGCAAAGTTCCCCCCGCCCTGCCCCCCCATCCCAAACCAGATGGCCCTGTTATGGTGATTAGTAAGCTTAAGACTATTACTACTTTATTTCTCTCTACCCTTACTGCAAAGGAGAGTACTAAATTATGTATGGATTAATTACGAGGTTACGGTTTCATATTTTTAAAAACATTTTATATTAGATAATTTTCTGCATTGTTACCAAAATAAGATACAGCTTTATCCCATCTAAAACCGCTGCTTATGTTTTCAGGATACCTTAATACAATTACATCTGTCAACATTACATAATGGCTTAGATCATGTAGGTCACCAATACTCTTCTCTACATTCTCCTCACTCCAAAATAAAAAGGTGATCTTACAAAATCTCCGCTCACAACGCTGCAGGTTGCTCTGCAAACAAAATCTGTAATTCAAAATCGTACGTGTGCTTCCATGAACAGAGGTGCGAGAGGTGTGATTCTGCTGACATAGAGTTATGGAGCCCATGAGGAACTCATGTCTGTCAGTAGTCTGTTGTTTTACTAAATGACACTATTTACAGTAAAGTAATTCTTTAATTTCCTCTGCTAATTTGTATGAAATTGAAGAATAAAATGCTATTCCACAAATAATTAATAGAAAAAAGTCCCCTGCTCACTAGAACTGCAGAATCATACAAAGCTTGCTGTTATTTTGCGAACACATTTCCCATGTTTTATCTGTATTGATAAAATGCCATTCTACCCCTAACCAACCTTAGGCCAGAAAGAGAAGGCAAATGTTCTCTCATGAAGCAGCTGAACCACAGAGGGATCCCCATCTTCCATGTAGAATCCGTCGCGTGTTTCATCCCTTGCAGTACTCATAGAAGCATTGCTCTCTTCATCAAAATTCTTACCCTGAGAAACTGCTCCT